>NW_024962262.1:42031179-42271173 GCF_019238085.1 Lagopus leucura
CCCCTGTCACGGACATAGATTGATCTGGTCAACTCCGTGAGATATTAGCTGAGTGCTAGCTTACTTTGCTTGCTTATAACACAGCACGTTTATTGGCATTAACCCCATCTCCAGGGCACATAAGAAACCTTTTGCAAAATAAATAATAAAACATAGCACTTTCTACTTAATAGCAGATAAGGAACACAATATCTAGATATTCTAAAGCAAATCTATGTAATTAGCTCTTTTTTCATCAGAAAATAAAAATATATATCAAAAGAATTCACGTGCATCCTTAAATTCTGAAGAATTTAAAGCCCTGGTACAGAATGCATCAGGCATTCTTAATGTCATCTAATGACATTGCATTACTACTGTTGGATCACTAGTTCGAACTTTCCTGAAGTGCAATCAAGTACTTTGGAATGCCATGTTTAGGCAACCCTGACTGCTCTAGCCCCTTTTAGCTATAAACTGGAAAATCAGGATACCTATTTCCACTCTCAGTGATATTTAAAAAGTCACAGCAGTCAGGTGACTGGAAAGAAGGATACCATCACACCTATTTTTAAGAAGGATAAAAAGGATGACCCAGGGTATTGCTGATCTGTCAGCATCACCTCTGCTGGGAAAGATCATGAAGCACATTCTCCTGGAAGCTATGCTAAGGCACATGGAAAACAGGGAGGTTATATGGGAGAACCAATACAGCTTCACCAAGTGTGAATCCTGACTGACCAACCTAGTAGCCTCCTGTAATGGTGCCACTGCATCAATGGACAAAGGAAGAGCCACTGATGTCATCTATCTGAACTTCAGTAAGGCCTTTGACACAGCTCCCCATGACATCCTCTCTCCAAATTTGAAAGATATGGATTTGATGGATGAACTTTCCAATGGATGACGAACTGCCTGCAGGATCAAGCCCAGAGAGTGGTGGTCAATGGCTCCATGTCTGGATCAAGATCAGTGACGAGTGGTGTCCTCCAAGGGTCAGTGCTGGAAACATTGCAGCTGTTTGTCTTCATCAATTATATTGACAGTGGTGGCAAGTGCATCCTCTGCAATTTTGTGGATGACAACAAGATGTGTGGTGGTCAACAGACCAGAGGGATGGGATGCCTCTGGCTTGGGACCTAGACAGGTGAGCAGTGTGCCAATAAGAATCTCATGAAGTTCAAAAAAGTTAAAAGAAAGGTCTTACACCTGGCTTGAGGCAACACCCATTAACAATACAAACTGGGGAAAGAAAGGATAGAGCACAGCCCTGCCAAAAGGGACTTCAGGGCACTGGTGGATGGCAAGTTGGACATGAAACAGCAGTGTGTCCAAACAAGCCAGAAAGCCAACCATTCCTTGAGCTGCAACAAAAGAAGCAAGGCCAGCAGGTCAAAGGAGTGATCCTGTCCCTCTACTCCATGCTGTTAAGGCCTGACCTGGAGTACTGTGTGCAGATGTGGAGTCCTCAGTTCAGGAGAGACCTGTGGGAGTGTCTACAGAGGGATGGAACACCTCTCCTACAGGCTGAGGAGTTGTTCAGCCTGGAGAAGAGAAGGCTCCAAGGTGACTGGATAGTGGCTTTTAATATCTAAAGAGGAGTAACAAGACAGAAGGAGAAAGACTCTTCAGCAGGGCATATGCTGATAGGACAAGGGGAAATGGTTTCCAACTTAAAGAGGGTAGATGTAGGTTGGATATAATGAAAATTGTCTTTTACAGTGAGAGTGGTAAGGCACTGGAACAGGTTGCCCAAAGATGTGGTGGGCGCTTAGTCCCTAGAGATACTCAAGGCCAGATTCTGAGCAGCTTGATTAAACTGTGGAATCAAACATGGATTCCTCTCCACTTCTCTTCAATCTAATGGTAATTATCATATTTACTTTGCCCCGGATCAGCAACAAGCTATTTCATGGTAAATTTGAATCAATATTAACAACCAGATCCCAGTAGCTTTACCATAAAAGTTACAAACAAGTAACTAGTTTACTCAAAATTTCAAGGTCAAATGTTATTTATTTAACAGGCACTAAGCCAGTAAACCTAATTTTACTGTTACATAAATTCTCATGGATTTAGAAGGGAAGTAGAGTTAAGCTATCTCAGAACAACAACAACAACAACAATATAATAATAACAAAAAGATAATAAGATAATGAAGAGATTAAAAAAAAAAAAAAAGAAACACGAAGAGATAAAAAGATAATAACAAAGAGAATTGAGCTAAAAACCTTATCCCTAATTTGTGATCAAGTCTTTATCCCATCTGGTAAGTAGCAACTGTGCAAATCTCCAACCAGGAAACAAAGCATGGCCTGAGATCTATCAGCTTTACTTAGCAACATTGGTTGGTAGTTTTGTTGGATCTTTAAGGTTTATTAAAACTGCATCAAACTGGAGATATAAGCTGCTAATTGCTGGATTAATTCACATATGAAATAAATTTGAACAACACATCACAGATTTGTGCAATGATGATGCACTGATACAAACTACATCTTAAACTGTGCTATGCCCTGATTTACTATGACGGGTGAATCAATACGATCAGGCTGTACAAAAAGAAAAGGTGCGGGTATGTTTTCCTATCTTAAGCTGGAGAATGCAATGCATTGAAATATCAAGGAAGGAGACTGAACTTCATTTATGCTTAAAGTAAGCTATTTATCTTCAAGTTTTGAAACCTACCTCAGGCTAAGGTTAGCCTGCTAAAAATTAATATGATTTGTCAGCACTGCCAATATATCCTGAGCTTGTTAGCTCCCATTAGCCAACCTAAAAGAAAAATACTCTTTTTTCAAGCGTAGGTGTATGTTATATATATAACATACATATAAATTAAAATATATATGTATAATTTTATATATGTGTATATATATGTGTATATATATATAAAATTTCACGTTCTTGACAATACCAAACCAATGTTGTGTTTTAGCTAGAACTTACAACATCACATAGCCTTGAAGTTACCAAACAGATGGAAATAATTTCACAAAGAAATATTTTCACAAAGTAATAGTCACCTCAGGCAAATGTGATTGCAGTAAAAATAGAGGGTAAATAATATTCAAAGAGCTTTGACTTTTTTTAAGAACCTATGATTTCTAGATATCATAGGACGCATTACTGAACAACAACGATAGTCAACACTGTATTGTGAGGATGTCATTCCTTGTTATAAACACAGTATTTCAAATAAACATGGATCTGGATGTTGCTCCTGCTTGATTGTCCACATGTCTGCAATTGTAAGGGGTTCAACACTCAGAAACAGACCAAATAAAACCTCTCAATATCACTGTAAAGCCCTCCCTTTGCCTCCAACAGGTGTCACATATAACCAAGGAAAGGACAGAAAGCTCTGACTTTCTCAAGACAGCCTTTTCTGTTGGTTAAGCCTGTAGAAGCAAAATATTATTTAATATTAACTGGTCTACGTATAGGGTAGAAATAAAATAAAATAAAATAAAATAAAATAAAATAAAATAAAATAAAATAAAATAAAATAAAATAAAGTTTTCAAAATCATAACAGCCCTAAGAGAGCACAGATAACTATTTATTCTCTGAAACCAAAACAGATGGGATATATAGAAGAATTACTTTTCCTTTTTTTTGCGAGTCTCAAATCTATCTTCTGTGGATTTCCATTTATCAACACTGCCAAAACACCTTATACTTGATGTTCACTAGAAAGTCCACCTGCACATGTGAGATGTTGAATGATCTTTGTTAATTCACATGCATATGACCATTTAATTAGGGCTCTTGTCTTAATTTCATGCTTTGATTCCACTGAAATTTCTTCTTTTTATTGTTGCTGTTGGGCTTTGACTGCCCCATTGATGCATGATAATTAGCATTTTTTTTTTTTTTTTTTCTATGAAACCACACTGGACAGCATCGTGCATTCAGCAGTGAGTGAAGTTTAAACGTTCACTTGAAAGTCTTTCAGTAAAATCCTGTTTTTAATAACCTGTTCTAAGGCCACTGTTTTGGAGAGAAAGAAATAGCATCTTCTGCAGAAACTAAACACCAGGCAGATATCTGTCTCTTGAAAGGCTTAATTCATTCTGTAATGTCATCTCTTAAGTGACTACTAATTCTACCTACCAATGAAGATAACTGCATAAAGTACCATGTCCACTCAAGCAAGCAAATAAAGAAACAAAATATCGAGGGAGTTATCTGAAACATTTGAGAAACATTTCAGTGATTTTAAAGATTCAAGTGCCAGTGCTATCATAAATGTGTTAAATGATACCATTGTGTTTCTATTATGGATCTGGATTTGAACGGATAATGGCACAGTTAATAGTTTGTCATGGTAATCCTACCTTTCAGCTTCATCTTGATTTTGGAGGTAGCAGTTGATTGTGTTGATTAGAAAGCTAAACAAACGACCATACAGAGATTTTGCCAAAAGATCCCGGTAAAATTCTGCCATCTCTATAGTGTGTCTCCGTACTATCATGTCTCCTAAGACAAACAGCAGAAAATGGAAATAAAACATATTGTAAAACTTGCCTTAAGTAATTTTAGTTACAGTAAGCCCTTCCACCTTTTTTTACTTCTCTTTTGCCATACCCATACATGCTACTACTGTTTTTCAGAAGTCTTCAGCAAAGATAAGAAATCTGTTAACACAAGATCTTGAGGTTGGAAAAATGAACTTTTTTTAGCAGAAAAGGGTAGGTGTATTAAAGAGAACTAGTATTTTACTGAAAATAACTTTTTCAAAACTTATGTTTTTAAAAAACACTCCTACTGACTTCAATTCTTAGTATTAATATCAAATCTGTGACCTTGTCATATTTATAAGGTTTATAAAGCTAGGAGTCCATCTGAATCAAACTGCAAAACTCCTTTGCTCCATGTTATAAAGATAGTTCTGATTCAGTCTGACATCCTGCATGGCAGATAATCCTGCATATTCCTAACAGACAAGTTTAATATGGCATGAGAAATACAAAACAAAAATGATCAGTTTTAAAATTCTCAAATCAGAAGGATCAAAATGGCACCAAGCATGATCTATGAGAATGTAATCTTGGAAAAGATTACCTTTAAAATACTGAACATCAGTTGTTAAGGCTGAAGCAAACTCATCCGGTGAAACTTGCAGCATCCCTGCCACTGAAACAAAAAGAGAGTTTAAAGAAAGCCTGACCTGAGCTCCATAGCATATTACATTTTTTTTTATAACAGATTTTCTTCTTGTTCTTTTTTGAACATTGAAAGGACCCATACATTAAAAAACAAGAGCGCCATCATGGGAGTAATCAGAATTAATGAACATATACAATTGGATTAGCTATAATCAGACTATAATCAGCACTTTGTGAAGTTTGGAGTATGTGTGCATATTACATTACAGCTTTCTTTCCTCTTGAAAGGTTACTCGGGACTTTCCACAGCATTTGGCAGACTTTGTCTCTTACAGGAGTTAAGGTATGCTGCTTACAGACAATCTCTATCCATAAGCCACTCTGAGGAGATTTGTTAGCAACCAACAGGGCAAACTTCAAAGCGTGAAACCAAGAGACCCTCTTAAGGCACAGATTTTGAAAGGAATTTGACTCAGCGCAAATCGTTCAGCTGTTGACAAGCACCACACGAGCGTTTTAAAAGAAAGCCGCACAAAGCCTCCCTTGCAACTTCTTCTGGGAAATTACATTTGACTCTGAACTGAATAATTGACGACACTAGCATTTTATTTAGTCTCATAAAAATTCACAGTTTATAAAACATCCAGTCAATGGGGCACTGGCCTTTCCAGAAGCAGATGCTGGCTCCCTGGAGCTGGGTTTCCACCTATCGGTGGCTCAGTGCAAGCTCCCTGCTGCAGGGTCGAGCAGCGGTCTAGCAAGGCTGCATCCCACTGACCTTGCTCCAGCAGCTGCAGGTCTGACACCAGCGCTGTCTCGGTGTCTGTCAGGGTCGTAAAGCGAATGTCCCCCAGATGCAGAATTGCTGAGAGGATTACAAACAGGTTCTCCACCTCCTGCACATATTTCATGCACAATTAAAGATAAAGAAGAGATCTGTTGGGCACAACAGTGAAAGGCAATGCTCTATAGAAACACACACTCCACAAGTTTATATATCACTAAATTAAGAAGTATTCATGAGAGAACTAGTAACAGGAGATTCGGATTTAGAAATCAAACTGGAACCTACTGAGGACATAAAATTACAAGATAAACCTTTTGAACTTTTGCTTTAACATAAATCACACCAGCTACTGAGTTAAGAAACCTCTTCAAGAACGTGTGGAAAAAATACTGAACTATCTTTAATGGATGCATTATTTCTGCAGGAAACATATCTTCTCCATGGGAATTCTTCATTAAGTCAAACTCTGTATCTATGAAAAGCAAGGTCAGTTTCTTCCTCAGCCAACTGCATCCGTGAGCAAAATGTCTAGCTTTAAATTACAGCAGGCTCCCGACAGTGAAAGCCGTGCTTAAAGTTGCAAAGAAACAGAAGCAACTTCCTCGTCACCCATGATTGCATGCTATATTCAGATATCGCTAACACTGTGAAACAGATGTCTTTAAGGGCTTGGTTTTTCCTGCCTTCATTTTTACTACACCAGGAAAAGAACTAATGTTTATGTCTGTTCTTAAATTCAAGCCAAGAAAAAAAAAAAAAAAAAAAAAAAGAGCAAAAATGCTTAAAACATGGAAAAATGTGTGTACTTGGATGTTTTTTTCAAGTCAGTTATATAAGAACTGTGCTCCTACAAAATTATAAAACAGGAAATTTGATAACCACTATAGCATTACATGTCATTTATGTATAGCAAAGGTACTTGACATCTCTTACTTGAAATACTTTTGAAATATAATATTCTATAGAACCTGATTCTATTGAATCAGTACAAGTGACAGCAAGAAGCCTTACCGGAATTTGTAGAGCAAAATTAAAAAATAAACTGCAGATGAAATATATCCCCTTTGCCCTCTGGTGACTACACTGAATTTTGAACACAACGAAACCAAGCTTGAATAAGAGGACAATAATAAAAGCTTACAGCATTTCTTGGATACAGACTGAAGTGCCTTTGATTCTGTTGAAGCAGCTTTGATTCTTTAAACTATTTTAACAACTTCAATATCTTATTGTGAGAGATAGATGGAAGCAGGGCAAGGGTTTATTTCTCTATTACAAAATTCCAAAGTTGAAGGTTAAAAAACCAAGATATATAAAAAACAAACAAACAAACAAAAACCTTTGTTGTCCTTATTTGTGGGCAAACTATGAATAGTGTACATCTTGCAAGAAATGAATCACCATACTAATCTGGCATTCAAGCCAGGGTGATACAACTTATTTCTTGCTCTTGGGCAAGGCCTAATGCCATACTAACACAGCACAGCTCTTTGTTAGCTGGTTCAGAACTGGTTTGGGGATGACTGTACCACACTGTGTGTTTGGAGGGGGGAAGACGGGTAAGGGAGGGGGAGGGGGAAGGACAGCTGTTGTTTTTTTGTTGTTGTTGTGGGAAGGCCTCAGATTTAGTTCAGGTTCTAAAGCCTTGAAGACTTTTGCATCGTATTCTAAGGTACATGTTCTTTCAGATTTAAAACAAGCGTTTAATAATCATTAAGGTACTTTGCAGAGTTTCACTGAAGACTGCTTAAAAATATTCATGTAGCTCTTCAAGGAGACCATCTGATCTATTACTGAATGTGAACAGATAGTAAAAAACTAATACACACGGAACTCTCCATGTATCTTAGAAGTAAGGGGTAGTATTTTTAGGATAAACATTGTATTTATGTTATTCCATAGAATAGATCAGCCTGCAGTACTCTCAGACTCCACAGATCACCAATCTATAATCATTTTAATGCTATTTGGATGTGGAGGAGCTTTGAAGCTCACTCATACTTCTCTGAGATGCCACATTCTTCCAGAATTCTCAGCAAGGTAAAGAGCTCAATCTCAAAACACTGCGTTTTTCTATAGTCTTTAAAATGTGATTCGCTATGCATTCTATTACTAATTTATTAAAGAAACACCTTCCTGAGTGGAACAAAAAGATTAATGAAGGATCTAGAGAGATGCACCCCTATATGAACCCTGCGCTAAACGCTGGGATTCTGGAAAAGCATGGAACTTCTGCTATTCAATTTTCCAGGTGCTGAGCTTAAGACATTAGAAGTAAAGGATAATTATGCTAAATATAGCTATATGTGTTCAATTTCATATATAGCCATGTGAATGTTCATGGGGAAAAATAACAACAAACCTGAAACATTTCTTTATATCAAAATGTGGAATAGGTTACCAAAGATTTGTTACTACCTTAATTAGGGAATGTGTAGCTTATAGAAGTTCTTATGATCAGCCCCCCTTTTTTTCTTCACGTTTCAGTGTGATTCCCCTCACACTGTGCTCCAAAAGCTTTTATTGATTAATTTTCTAAATATCTTCTTCGTAATTGCAATAAGATTGAAGGCAAACATCAAACCTATTTTCTTGTTGCTTTCTTGGCATTAAGTTAGCTCTTTCAATGTACCCTGCCCTAATTTTATTTCACTTAATATGTATTTACTTCTGATGTTGCTAGTAAATGCCTTTGGAATGTGTGTTTCACAATATTAAAAGGGACAGTAAGATAAGTGGGAAGGGGGAAAATTTCTGTGGGTTTTATAAGGTTTCTGTCATATGGGATTTGATTGTTTCTTTTTATCTATGTAATTTAATTGTTCAGAATATTATACCTTGAAGCTGTTTTGCGAATCTTTAAGAATGAAAGAGATTTACATTGTTGGTGCAGTGTCTAATTAAAAGTGATTACAGTAATTTCCCTGGGGTGAAGTAGTATTTTGTATTCTTTCAAGGTCTTTACCAGTAGGAAAAAAGAAAAAAAAGAAAGAAAAAAAAAAGCAATAGACAAAAAGAGGCTTCTTTTCTCCACAAATGGTTATTGGTGAGAGTTCTTCATGACTTGCTTTCATGAAGTAATGCTGCCATTTTATTTGCAAATAACATAAACTTGTGTAACTCACCAGGCTATTGAATCCCATAGCACTAAGAGCTTCTTTCAGAACTGTTAATTTCTCCCTGTTTTGAGGGTTAGCTGTTAGCATTGTCTCTTCCAGCCCAGCTTGGCTTAGATACCTGCACAGGGGAAAATCAGCATATTGAGTATTCCAATGCTGGTGGCAAAATCAAGCTGATGAGGTTAAAAGCCATCTCTTCCCCTTCTAATCAGAGATTTATCACAGATTTCTAAGCCATCAAAGAGAACAGTACCTATGACAGAATGCTACCCATCTCCTTCCTTAGGCTCTTACTTAGCACCACATTCCTTAAATGCTGGTAAAAACTCACAGACTACAGCTGCAAAGCCTGTATGGACAACATTCACTGAATATATGTACATGGACAAAAAAATCACATTTCTGAATTTCACACTGAAGTGAGATTGCTTCATTTTTGTGTTCGGCTTTGTGTTCGGATACTTTCATCCTGTATTTATCTCAGAAAAAAGAATTGTTAAAAGGAAATCAGTGTGCCTTCCCTAGCTCTGAACTTGAGCCTGACTCGTAAACTAACATTTCAGAATTAAATTATACCACTGAGATTTTTGCCATTCTTGCAGTACCAGAGATTCCCCTTCAGAAGAAAGATTTGAGGAGATCCTTTGATAACTCTAGTTGCTTAAACCCTCGTGGCTCAGGAAGAGAGCTCCTATCTGCTTCATTCTGTGATCGTAGTCTCCCTTAGCAGCTGAAAGGGCGACAGGCATACTCAGTCTCTCCTAGAACAAAGTACTAAATAAGTACACAGTGTACAAAGTACATACAGCCCTTTAGCTGTACTGTGATACACAAAACTGTGAAGCAAAAGGATACTCTAAAACCTTTGCAAAAGTAATGATTAGGTGAGAGAAAGAGAGGCAGCTAGCCCAGCAGCTAACGCAGGGGAAAGAAACAGAACCAACATAAAACAGTATTAAAACAAAACAGAATAAGCGAAAACTACAGTACAAAAGACTAGGGAGAAGAACAGCAATCTAACCTTTTTAACAATTTATTCTCACCCAGCTGAAATACATCTATGGGCACAACAGTACTATTAGGGCACCATGGAGGGCGTGATTTCAAAATGAAAATGTTCCCATGGATAGTTCGGTACTGATCTTGTAAAAGCGGTAGCTCTTATAAAGTTCATCTTTTGTGTGATTATATGCAGCTTTTAGAAACAGGTAAAGGAATACTTTAATATTTACACCTTCATAGCTGATAGTGAGCTTTACAATATACACGTCATGAAATACCCTGTGCATTTTTAACAGATTGATAGTGGGTTCACCAGTGTGGATTTGGCTTGGATTGATATTGGTATAAGCTACCTCAACAGGTGGGGCTAAGAGAGAATGATGGGAAAAATGTATGCCCAGGTGCATAAGCACTTTCTGCACCCACAGAAGAACTCAACAAGCAGACATTTCAAGTACAAACAAGCCTCATATCACAGTGGCTAAAGCCTATGCATTAATACAACCTTTGAGAACATGGTTCTGTGTTCATCACTGCCAGAGCACAGCATTTCCTGGAGCTTACTAAAAGTACATGGGCTTTTTTCCCCAAAATGGTAAATAGAAATGATAGCACATCTGTCAAATTAGCTAGAAGCAGATAATAAAAGTGTATGCCAAATCTGTGGGTTTGATTTGTGGTTTTTTTTGTTGTTGTTTTCTGTTTTTTGGATTTTTTTTCCACATTGCCTGTATGTTTCAAAAGGAAGCTAGAATAAACCTGATGCTGAACCTGGCACAGAATTTACTGGTATAAAGGTTAATCCAGCAGAAAATTTTCCATAGATCTTAACTGCTTTGTGATTTTATCGGTCACAGTGCTGCATCAGCCTGCTGCAATATCAATCTGTAATCGGGAGATTTGCAACAGCAGCATCTATTTTGCTTTCAAAACATCCTATTGTTGAATGGCTGGAGGAGTTGGAATTTTATGGCCATGCTTGCAAAGAAGGCTCATTGCTGAAGTTCTTGCTGAAGAACTCTGTGTCTCACAGGTTACTGAGCAGGAGATACTCTCTTTCGCTCAAGAGAATATTTTATACTGTTCTTATCTAAGCAACTCAACTTCATTAGCTCTTTTTAGCATAGCTAAAGTGCTGTTGGATATTGCAGCAACAGAAAGTATATGAACACCACAAACACTTATCAAGGCAGGCTATGGCATAGCAAAGTGACACAGGATGCTGACTCCCTTGGAGGAACAAGCAGAGCTGTGATACGAACCAACATGCGGCAACTCTCGCCGTCAGCACGAGCATTTCTTGCTGATACAGCAGTGGGGCAAACTGGGCACCTGCCAATCCAGGAACCTGTGGCTCCATCAACCCAGCAATAAACTGCAGCATCTGCCGGGACATGCCTGCTGGAAGGCAACATGACTTTCCTACTATAAACCTCCTCCAGTTTTAATCAGCAGGTGTGCTGGTGCCCTTGGAAAAGGCTGAAGTTGGACTTTTCCTAAGGAGCGGTTGAATTTACAATCAGTTTCCCTAGTCTAAAGGCAATGAAGGTATTTTCTAACATGTCATGAGCCACACTCCTTTTCCAAATTATTTTACGAGTAATGAAAAATAATTTTTTTGAAGACATGAACATTGAATTATTGTATGTTTATTACATGAAACATTATTAATGGTGGACAACTTGCATAGAGTGCTTAGAAGTGTTGATGGATATCATACAACTCCCCAAAATACATAAACTGTACACTATAACAGAGTAAGTGCACTATACTGACTGTACAAGGAAAAACAGACCACATTTTTTCTAATTACTCTTAAGTTCATTCTACCTTAGAAGCACAGCAAAATTTAGATAGAAATATAAACTTTTCTGTGCTTGTAAAACTATTTCCTGCCAACTACTTCTTAGCCCTTTAAAGACCCCAAATGAAAGAGATGACAAATGCCTGAGACATCCGAAGTACCAACACTATTACTTTCACCTCTTCATGTGTAAGAACCAGAGTTCAAAAAGAATTCTAAATTGTCACCTTTCCTACAAAAATAAGGAAAGAGGAAAGAGATGTCTCATACTCTAAAAGTTCTAACACAAATTAAACACATTTCACTGGAGGCACATCGTTATTCTGTAGTAAATATTTTTAAATATTTGTAAATATTTTTAGTAAGTGCAGCTTCTCTCTCATTTATGGAGCATTTTTTTCTCTTGACATTCAAGCAGCCTGGATAGAGTTGCATTGCTGCTGTAGAAGTGGAGAGAACTGCTTAAAATTTCTATTGTGAACCTACTATGCAACTTCTGGTTATTACTTTAATTTCCCTTTTTGTTATCATAACTTGCAGTGTTAGAGCCATCCCATTTATGAAATTCTGTTCTATTACTAGAGTGTGTGCGATGTTTCTGTAAGTTTCTGTAACAAGTGCAAACCATACCTGGTGACTCTTAATTTCTTTGTTATTGAAAAATTTAGGACTACTGTTATATGTGTCAGAAGGGATGCTCCATAACGTCCAATGAATGCACATAGGTTACAAACCAATTGTGGACTTTATCAGAGTTCAATTTGTCTTACTTATTTATCTCTGAATGTGAATTCACTCTGC
This sequence comes from Lagopus leucura, assembly GCF_019238085.1. Lineage (NCBI taxonomy): Eukaryota > Metazoa > Chordata > Aves > Galliformes > Phasianidae > Lagopus > Lagopus leucura. Next base: position 42,043,782 of record NW_024962262.1, read on the forward strand.
AAATGCACACCCACACTGTTTACTGTGGCTTTAGAAAAAGATTCTCAAATTTTGGCTGAAGTTGAGAATTCTGGTTGAGGGTAGATGCTTAGAAAAGTGATGTTTATATCTCTAGTAAAAGTGATGAACCAACTCGTCTATGCATTTCTAATGATTACCTCCTTTTTACTGACTGCCTAACCATCTGTTTCAATGCTGCCATGTCAACATTTGCACTGGATTAGTATTCTCGTTAGACAGCTTATCAGCAGACAAAAAAGTTTTATGCACATGTGATCAGTGAATGTTTATTTTATTTTAAAAAAGAAATTCACTGATCCACAAAATGGGGTTCTGTTAGGAAGATGAATTAATCATAGAATCATAGAATGATCTGGGTTGAAAAGGACCTCAAAGATCATCTTGTTTCAACCACCATGCCATGGGCAGGGTCGCCAACTACCAGACCAGGCTGCCCATAGCCTGGTACATAATCATGGCACATAATTTCTCAGCCATCACGGCAATAACATACATCAAATTTTCAGGTAGGAGTATTAATGCTTTGTCCAAAAATATTTTTTAAAAGTGCTTACTATTACATGAAATTGTTTTTGTATTAACTGCAAAAGTTAACAATTACTCTTTACTTTTCTCATTATAACTGCTACAATCAACATCATTTATATTACTTCACTTACACCCGCAGTACACATCATAATTTGGTATTCGTATCTCAAACAATAAGAAGAAATATACAGGGACAAATGCCAGTTTACCTGAATAATAATGACTTTTGTAGTGTATCCACATTCCAAAGTTTCCAAGACAAGTATACTGGTAAAAGTTTTCTTTAAAGAAATACTTTCTGCTTCAACAATGGAGGAAATAGCAAAGAACTGAAACTAAAAAGTTTAGACTATCAGCTGCCTCTGTCAAAAACTCAGCAATACAATATTTTTTCTGGTTTGAATGATTGAAATTAAATTGATTTATTTTCTTTTGAACTGCATCTCAATAGCATCTAGTATCAAATGAAGTATTCTGCTTCATTCAACAAAAACAAAACATGTCGTTTCATTTCCTTACAAGAAAAGCAAAGGAAAGTAGGAGTCACAGAATTATTACAGAAGGTGAAAGTATTTTTTTATTCTGGTTTTCCTAATTGAGTTGTAACATTTCTAAAATCTGTGAACAGCTAAGAAAATAATGATCTTCAAATTTGATAATTAGGGAATTTATTTGGGAAGAGGCTATCCCTAGTTTGGTTACAGTCGCTTACTCAGCACAGCCTGCAGAAAATACCTATAGCTCTTCTACTCTGTGCATCAGGCACACCATTTCAAAATGAGTTCAAAGCAGCTGGAGCATGGAGTTTGAACCTTCATGTCTCACATCCCAGGTCCAGTTCCTTCATGCTAGGCCAGAGAAGTTTAGCATAGTCAAGAACACCGCAGGCTTTTGAAAATCAGCTTTTCTTGATTTTCGTAAGTATATTCAAAACAAAGCCAGAAAACAATCACTTTCTGGCCATGAACCTACTTCCCTGATGTTGAAAAGCTGACTTACACTTTGATCAGAATTCAAGATATCCATATACTTCCCAACTACAGCCATCAAAGTCATTGGAGTCTCAAGGGAGACCTGAACTATTGACGTACGTCACACAGGGAGCCTCTTTAATCTCTGGCAAAAGAAAGGGTGACAAATGATATTTTGCACTAAATGTTTGGACAACTACAAACGTAAAGTACTTCAAACCATATTGTTTATTGCTGCCAAATAAGGGAAAAAAGGCCCTTGATACATGTGGCTGATCACAAAGAGAGATGTTGTCACAGGGACCCTAGAGGAGCAAGCCTTCCAGAGGTTTGTTACAAACTTTGATATTTCACTAACAGAACAAATAACATATTAGCAAAACATAGCCTAACACCTAACCACGCTGCATTCATAAAAAAACAATACTTGAAATGTTCAAGTATTCTATATGGACAGACTCTCTACATCACACATGTGTATATATATATATATATTATATATATATATATAATATATATATACACACACACATTATTGTTGTTTATCATACAAAACTATGCAGTTCATTACAGTAGTTCAATTCCTATCTGACAGTGAAGCTGTCTGAAGAAGATTAGCAGGTTGCTTCCACTTGATCAGAAATTCCCTTTTGTCAGTAGAGCTAAAGTTGGATTCCAATTAAGGAAAAAGAGGAAGTTCTGTTTTTGCCAGATGGACACTTCATAAGGCTTTTCTGAAGTAAATACATTCTGCCATGAATAATTAAGAGATCGGTGGGATTACATTACTAAGTATTTCTAAGTCACTATAAAAATGTTGATTAAAGTCCAGAATTATGATAGAAAATTTTATACATGTATATATATATGTAAATATATATATATTTTTTAAGTTAACATCTAACCACTTGCTACACCACCTGATAGAAGCTGAGTGCTGTCACATCTAAATGTTGTTGTGAAACTTCCTGGACCATAGTAGGTTTGATATAAGAGAATACCATACAAGGAATAAGATAATACACAATATAAAGATTAGCTCTAAGTCTTGAAATCTTACTACAGCTGGTAAGTCAGACCAATAAATGTGTTTAGTAGTAATAAAGATTTCACATATCACAGCTAACATCTTCAATAAACAAGCTCAGGGACCTCCTGAAGTCCCTGACAAAATGAATTATTCTATGAAACACAGTGAACTTAGAAGATATCTATTTTTGAACCTAAGAAAAATAATCATTTTGACCCCAAAGGAAAGAAAGATCAATGCTGGATGCATTACCTTGACCTCTGAACAGTTCCTAAAACACAAAAATCAAACTATCTAGCTCTTACAGCTTTCACATCACAGCAGAAATATCTGATGACGAATTAGTTTTATTTAAGAAACAACAGGATCATTCACAAAGGATGTTCTAAAATCAAAACAATCTTACATGTGTGAGCCCAAGGATTTGTGCTCTCCATATCCCCTGCTTAGGTCAGCAGCTCTTTTCACTGTCAGTACTTTATCTGTCAGCCAAAAGAGTAGAAAATATTTCATATAATACTGCCTCAACAAATAGTATTACCCTAATTATTTTATGAGGACTAAAATGTCTTTTCACCTCAAAAATAAATATTTGGCCAACATCTAAATAGTCTTCTTAAAAGTGAGATAATAAAGATTAAGAAAAACTAATATTAACAGTTTATCAACAGAAAATTTCAAGACACAGATGACTTTCTACAGACTGGAAATCATAGAAAACCTCCTCTGGAATTGGTTTATTTATTTATTTTAATCTTCAAAATAGCTGTGGAAATAGAATTAGGATAAAGTCAGAAAAGTTTCACCAGTTGATTTAGAAAGGCTTAGGACAAACCCCAGGAATTTAGGAAAATATATCCCATTTGAGCTGCACCAGAATAAAAAGAATAACAGAAGACAAAATCAGAATTGTTATGATTAATGCTGGTAATGTGATCTCCAAGGTAATTCAATTTGATTTTCTATCTAGACAATAAATGACTTGTACCTTCCTCATGAAATTATTTATTCATGATTCTAGCAAAATGAATTAATAATAATAATCCTTTCTCATACAAAACCAGTGAGGGAAGATAAGATTTTTGTTTCAGAAAATGTTACTAAGCTTCTAGGTAAACAAGTACATTGAATGAGTTCAATCTTACCTTCTCTAGATATTAACTTCTACATTGCATTAACTGGGAAAAGATGGGATTCAACTAGTCACTACAGAGATTTTTCCTATTCCAACTATCACACTGGGGCAGAAAATCACAAATTCCAAGATTTAGGAATAACCAAATCATCTTCCTGGTAAGAACCAGGAATATGAATGTGAACACAGCTAAAACAGTTGTGACGTTAACTTCTGAATCAGTAAGTTTTCTGTTCTGTAGCTGCTGCGGTGGATTTTCAAAGAACCTGCATGTTTGCACAGCAGATCCTGTCTAGATACAAAGAGTTGGATCTGATCTCTGGAGGCTTCTTTCAAACCAAGGGTAAAGGAAAATATTGTTTTGCTCTGTTTATGTTTCTTTAGTCGGTGAAAGGGGAAAATGTCATAATCTGTTCTTTTGTGAGATATCAGTGCAACTGGTTCCTCTGAGGAATGATGAGGTTTATGGTTTGCTTTCTTCTTCTGATCCACTTGCCAATGTGTCAGTTCTCTGCTATTAGCAGTTCTCTGTGTAGCTAACACGAGAGAAAAAGAATTGTATCAGCTCTTATCTAGCACAACTGACCACACTCCCTAGCATATTTATTTTGGTAAAGGAGTCCAAGATCAGCAAGTGAAGAATTTTTACACGCAAGTGCCTAAGAATAAATATTTAACATAAACAAATATTTAACTAAATACAGGACAGCATCAGTATTAATTTGTGCAATGCAAGTCACTGCGGATTATGTTATGAATCAAAAATCCTGGATTTTGTCTATAAATCCTTCCATTTTTTTTATAAAAACAACTTACAAATAATACTGCTGTGTTCACTCACTAACTCCAAATAGCTAAGAAAAAAGATCCTGATATTTCATATTTACTTATTTACAGAATCCAGCACATCCACCATTTTTTGTAGAATGTCATGCTGTATCCATGTGGAAACAGATGCATAAGTTATCCAAGCCTTTTCTGTACTGTCCAGCTGAAGAAAATAAGAATAGAGAAATGAAGTAAGAAATGAATGTGGTTTCAGAATACCATCCTCATCCTCAATATGATATCCTGCACATCTCTCCCAGCAGGCAGAGGTATCTAAGCTCTTTGTAATAGTGCTGACAAGCAGGAAATAGAATTGTCATGTCACTGTTTTGCACGAGCTGGCTGACAAGTCTCAGCTTTAGCAGACAGCACTTAACAATGTGTTCATATCTTGGAGAAGAGCACATCACTTACACCACATGGATTCGAATATGCCTATTTGAAGCTTTCATCTAATTCTGGTGTTGTAAAGGATTTTGTTACAGCCATCAGCCAAAATTAAGAAGTGACATTCATAAATGCACAGGTATCTTTTTTGTGCTAACTTCTATGCAACGTTGCATCAATTGTTCTAAAAACAAACACAGATCATGCACTCATGAAACCACGTTCAGTGGTTACAGGCCACTGGAATAAGATGGAGGAAGTGTTGTTTTTTTTTCTTTCTGGGTTGATATGTACTGTGAAGTAGGAAAATTTATTGTGCTACTCTATGTTTTCCCAACTCAGTAAAACTTTTATGCGTAACTGACTTCAAGCTTGTGTTTGATCTCATGATTCCACTTCAATCTTAGTATTATCATAAATGTTCATATGAAGAATCAATGGAAGTTAAAACTTGGCACTCTATGGTGCACTTTGGTTCACAATAAAGGGCAGATGAAGTGCATAATGGACTGCAGGCAACAAGTAGTAATAGAAACCTAGTCTTCAGCATTGCCTACAATTTGAGGTGTCTCTGCTACACTACACAATAGGCCACAAAAACTTAACTTACATCTTAAATACCTATACTTAAATATTTTAAACAAAGACAGTATTAATTGGACTTCTCTTACTACAAAGTCTTAAATCTTCATTAATTGATGCTTTGTTGCTAGAAAATCCTCAAGAAGATCAACGTCATAGGAGGGTAGAGCAGTATTTCATAATCAAGTTCCAGCTCCAACACAACCAATGTATGTGTTGTGGATGTCATTTAATGTGACATTGTATTAAGAAGCACAGATTAACAAGCTAAATCCTTTCCTTCCCCTTACTAATGATGCTCAGTGAACCATGTACCTGCACAATCATGTGAAAAATGTGTGGCTTTTGCCTGTGCAGTGCATATCACTCCTTCCCATCCAGCTTAGGGCAGCAACCCTGATTAAGCATAGTGGTCATCACTGAAAATTCAATATTACCAGCTCAGTTAATTTTTACCTTAAGCTAAGGTGAAATTGCAGTAGCAGAGATACATGTTAGTTCCAGATGAAATGTTATCCCTTATATGATCAGTTATCTAAAATCTAGGTCAGTTTACTGTCCTCACTTTAAATATTTGTTAAGTCCTTCTCAGAAATATGCTATATTTTTCTAATAGCTATTCCCATAACAGCTTCTTCCATCCCAAGTTTTAACTTAGGTATAAATAAAGATTGTGTTTAAGGATTGTTTTACTAGACTGGGAATGAATGACTTCATAGTTTTACATACGTTTTCCAAAATTTCTTCAAACATTCTGAGGCAAAAGATATTGAGTGTGTAAATACAGGATACCACCTCTCAAAAATAAATGGTACTAACATGGACTACATTTTCAGAGTTGCAGAATAAGAAATTACAACAAACATCATTACTTCTTTAGATCCACCATATGAATGTGAGAGGACAATGTACTCTGCTTAGTGAGAAAAAGCTGCCTTGCACTTAGCACTGTTTGATATGTAAACAGAAATGAGATAAAGACAAAGCAAAACAGTTGACATCAATGAAGAGAGCGACATTTACAAAACATGATAATGAATAGCTTCTAGTTGTGTTCTAGGGTTTTGGTTTTTTAAAGGCAAAATGGCACATTTTTGTTGCCTTTTCTCCTTTGTTTTCAGCTTTTAAACCAATTCCAATCAGAACAAGATTTACATCCTTTGAAACTTGTTACACAGTACTACTGAGCTGTAATTACTGTTAACTGTTTATTTAAGTGCACAGATTTCCGCTCAAGACTAGTGCAATAAAGCACCAAAAACTGCATTTTAAGAATTAACCTTGTTTATGTCAGTAGGTAAAGTGTAAGCACGTTAATAGATTAAATACTACAGATAGCTTTGGTGATAGCTAAAATAGAGCTCATGTTTGTATTTTTCTAAATTGAGAAAATTACATATTAAGATCTTTTGTAAACAGGGATCAGCACAGAAGTATTAAAATAGCCAGTATGTTGTTCAGTAAACATGTTTGCCTTGACATTTTTGTAAGAAAAAATCTTGAATCAAGAAGTGCACACATATTACAAAATACACGATTTTTTACAGGCAGTGAATATACTCAAATGGAAAGTGAAAAAATACAGGCCAGTCTTTATCCTCAAAATGTCAAATGTCTTCAGGCTAAACTCAAGCATGCATTTTTTTTTTCAATTGTCTTGATATTCCTGTGAAATAGACTTTAATCAGAAGCTCCAGCCTCTCTTTCTAAAATTGCCATGAAAATGTAAATCGAGGATAATTTAATTCAAGAAAAAAAAATGAATGCACAACAGGAGTGACTCAAAATAGGATTTTTTACAGCCCTGATGAAATTATTAGAAATAAGAACGGCAGCATACATTACAGTGTCTGTTTCTCTGATTCCTATTGTTCAGTATTTCATAGGCCAGAATCACTCAGGAGATCACAATCACTTTATCTGTACAACTTCAAAGTTGAATACACACTAAAGAACAAGCATGATGATGGCAGTGAAGATGGTGATAATAAAGAAGCAGCAAGTACTGATCACTGATGAACATGTAAAGAAAATAAGTCAGTATGCATGCAAGTGCAAACTGGTCCAATCCGTGTCCTGAAATGCTTCAGAAATTATGTATGAACTTCGCTCCTACCATCAAGAGTTATTTTATACTCCTCTGCTCAGACTTACTTTGGCACTAGTTGCCAGGTAGATGTCATTAAGTTTATGAGCCCCAAGGGATTTCTCCACCAGTGTTGGCTACATCTTTAATGCTGATTCATTAAATAAAGCTTACTGGGTTAAGAGCCACACTATCAGATCTACAATTCAAAAAAGTGCTTTGAGAACCTGCTTGCAACTTTCACTAGTATCCAGTTAAAACACTGCTAACATAATTCAAACTGATTTCATATCATTGCAGTCTCTAGATGAGTTGGTTTACAAGAAGCCCTCTCTTCCTCCTGTATATGAAGGTATGGCTATGTGTATTCAGCCATGTATACTAAACAAGCAATTGTGGACAGAGATCCCTTTTGCTAACCTTGGCCAAAAAAGTAAAGGTCATCCAAGTCACAAGTTGCTTTTGAAATACTGATTTATACATTATTTAATACCAGAACAGGGAGGAGACATTTTTAAGAAGCTTTAATACAGCATAATATATTATTTACTTGTCATGGGCTAAGAAATTCTCATACACTACATGAACACAAGTTGCTACAGTACCTGACTTTATCCGCTTGTTCTACAAAGCAAGAATATTCTTATTTTTGGAGTAAATATGTATATATTTGTGTATGCGCTCTGGTTAGCAACTGACTACTCTGAACCATTAGTGACCATCATCCCGATGTAAACAGGCACCTGCTTCTCCCACAGTCAGAAATCCCATGATACCAGGCACAGAGCTCAGTCAAGGGGAAGGCATGGCTGCTCCCATCTCCCCCTGCCCTGGTACCCACAGGCAAGACTGACAGCGATGGCAACAGGGTGGTAGTGTGGAGGTGTTTCTCTGCCATATTTTAAGCCCTGCCAGTAAAACCAGGCTGGATTCATGAAAATTCATGAACGATCTGCTTCTGACATTCAATCTCCCAGGTTGGTTCCCTTTATCTCTCTTGAGGCAGTGAGTACTAGACACAAATGAGCCATATGCTCAGTGAACCTGAAGCAAATTTTGCAGGTGACACATTAAGAACTTGATTAAAGAGCCACATGTAAGTTATTTATGTTACACTGAATTTGCACTGCATAAAAGAAACTGATCTTTCCCCCCCCCCCCCCAAAAAAAAAACACCTCCAGATTTACCTCCATACTTCCATGGCTTGCGCATCTAAATAGAACAAAGAGACTCCCAGATCGAATCTTACTGCTAAAATCATATTGTAATTACACACAGAGATTTGCAGTTTGTACCATTTAGCTCCTTAGAGAAGTTACGGTGTTTTGAAAATGAAACAACAATCTAAACTCAAATAAAATAATAAAACAAAAAAAAAAAAAAAAAAAAAAAAAAACACAGAAGAAAGACAAAAGCAGAATAATTACGCCTTGGAATAGCCCTTTGTTTTTTCAGATATGTGGGAAGCTGGATAGGAAAAAGATTGGAGAGCGTTACAACTGCATGTTTGAAAAACAGGCTCTGCCATAAACTACAGAACCTCATGATGGAATAATACACTCCCTGTTCCAGTTCTTACTCAAGGATCAACCCGATGCTGTAAGATATCTGAAGTTCAGTTAATCGTTGTGCATATTTTACTGGAAGTTGCTCCACTCTTCTCAATTTTGTTATGTGATTGAAGAGGCCTGTTTAACAGAGGACTTTGCCCCAGAAATATGGCAAGTATACATAAAATGTATATATGTATATGTATACATGTATACATATACATATACAACATTTATTAAAATGGGAAAGCAATCACTGAGAACAAACATGATGAAAATGTGGGAAAGTACTACAGATACAAGAAAGTGCATATACATCTTTAACAGTAAATCTTATTTCTCTAACTACACCTGAAAAAGGAGACAGGTGATTCACATGGAAGCAAACACAAATAAATCCTCAGAAATATTAGTATATAAGGATACACTCCCTTGCAGTAGCAGTTTTAACTCACCTGTGTTTGGGACAGAAAGGTGATAGAAAATAAAGCCCAACATAACAATGGTTTCAATAGGAAAAAGTTATCAAAAGAGGATCATACAGACATTCTCTGTGTTCTACTCATTATTGCAAAATTTCCGTGATATTTTCAATTCCCAGTTGTTTCCCAACAATTTCTTCTGTTAAATTATAATTTTGCTATTTAATAACATCATTTTCATGATTCATTTTATTGTGAAAGGCCTTAGATTTTTTCTCTCCAAGAGGCTGGCACTGTTTTATGTCTTGGTAATCCTCACCGTGAAGCTGCTGTCAGTCAACCCGCGTCAAAATGAATGCTGAAATTTCTATCCAAGTTTAATACTAAGCTGTAATACCATCTCGGTAAACTGATTTCTACCCATTGGACTTGGTTATTGTAAAATTTCATAAAATTTAAAGCAGAATTTAGAATTAGAAGCATTTTTCATTAGCCAGAAATTACCTTTTTCTCTAAATTATGTTTCAAACACATTTTGTGTCTCAAATGGCATTTGCGTATTGTTTCAGTGCAGTGTTACATCATTTTAGTCAGTAGAAATTTTCTACTGAGTTCTTTATTTTAGAGGACTTTCTCGATTTGCACCATTCTTTGGATTTCTGCTAACAATTTTCTCACCTATGTTACTGATATTCAAGAAACACTGAAGCTTCATCTCATACGACCAGAGGCCTTATTAGCACATAGCCTGAATACATTTCTTCCCTGAAACATTCCAAACTACTCCCAGTTAGGTCTCCCCAGTGTACCCACTTGTCTGATCCTGGGTGATATTTGCACAGATTTGGTAAAAATGCAGCTCACCCATATTAGATTTTAGCATATGTGTGAAAATCATTACATATCCCCCAAAAACTGTACTAACTTAAATCTTTTGACTGCTAATCAAAAGTGAATAAAAACTATTGAAGCTATTCTTGAATCTACATTACCTACCTTTGATATCAACTAAATATATCAAGTTTCATATGACTTTTGGTGTATTGTAGTGAGCCACAGCAGTAATACTTTGTCCTGTGATTTCAAGAGATGTGTTGTGAACAAGAAAGAGAAAGTGAAAGAGTGAGGAAAGACCCTCTCCAAACAATATTCACAGACTGTCTGGCTGATGGTGATACAGCACAGGATATTCCCAGACTCTTCCGTCCAGCACTAAAATGCATAAAATCATTTTAGAAGCCAAGACTAACTAAGCTACCATTTTTATGACTGGTATAAAACTGAGATCTTAACAACTTCTGGTTATTAGCACTCAATTAACACATTCTTATGACTTCGGCTACACATAGGCTGTCAAAACTCAAACTGAGTAATTACACTGTAACTACTAAAAGATCTACACGCAGTTTCAGCAGGAATCAAAAGAAAATGCAAATGGCACCAACTCAACACAATCAGATTTAAGTGTAGTGTAGAGGTGATTTTGAGCTATGACTGATGAAAGTACCAAGGGAAGAAAACCAAGCAACACTGGGTTGGCGTTGCTTAACCTTCTCAAGAGAGAGTGAGAAAGAATAACAGTGAAGTTATTCCAGCATAGTTCAAAGTTCATAGTATCAAAGATACAGCCAGTTCAAATCATGGTGTGAGGGATCACTGTTCTTGTATCTAACATTAAGTTGAGATGAGACAGATTCAATGGTTGAGGTTGCTGTATGCTACGAACAATTTATTAAATGACCTATTTCTGACTGGAAATTCATCAACAGTAATTGTATCAGAATGATTTTAGGAGAAACTTTAGAATATAAATTGCAGAATTGTATTATTGTTGTAGATATATAAAATGTAATAGCCAAGTGGTTTGAGGAGCTGGATCCACTCAATTTCCCCCCACATAGGGGATGATTAGCATGCTAGTTAAGTGCAGAGACATATTTTGTGCTTAAACTAAAAGCCAAATGATTTCCTCTACAATTTTTATAAGTGAGTAATCACATCTATCTTTTAAAGTAGGGTTTCTACAGCAATTTCACCTTTTGGAGGTACAACCATTTTCACTCTGTTGTGAAATACTGGCGGGCTACCTTAACAGTCAGCATGTAATTTCTTCAACAGGACACCAAATTTAGCCTCAAGATATATTTATAACTTGCACAGCTCTCTGGAGGACTTTCTTTTCTAACAAAAGGTTGAACATGGCCCAGTATTCATCAACAGAACTCAAAAAAAACTGGAGAGTTGTTCATATAATACTTAAACTCATATTTTTCTTCCTCCAAGAAATTTATTCAAAATAGCGTCTTATAGCACATCTAATTTCTGTTAAAATTAAGACAGATGTATGTTCTGTTTTCACTATACTGTATAGATCTTGGTAGTCTTAATTACTGATTTTATTTTTTTCTCTTGGATTGAACAGATTCCATTTTTACTGCCTCCCACTCACTATTTTCCACGCCACAGACATACAATTTTGATGTTATTTTTTGCATGAGTTTGTATATCATGCTTACTCCCATGGAGACAAGAAAGACAAACCCTCTCTTAATCAAAGGAATAGCAATTGCTATCACGCCAGTTATTATGCCAAGTCAAATGCAGAAATGCAAGTTTGTAGGCTGTAACTAAACCTGAAGAAGTAAACTGGCTACAGCTATAAAAAGACAAAAGTCAAAGTGGTTTCATATGATCCAATCTTATATTTTCTTTTCCAAACATCTTATAGAACCATGAGAATGTAAAAGATCAAAAAATATTAAATATCTGTGTTCTTTTATATAGAAACTCAGAGAGGATTGCCTTGGTTTTACTGTACTACTCTACAAGTACAATTTATTCCTGAAAACATCTCATTTGGTTATTTACATCTTGTTAGCTCTACAACCTAGGCTTGCTAGAAGTATGAGTTAGAGAAAAAAACATTGTTGAAAAGAATGGTATCATAATGAATGATTTCTTTATCTCTGAAAGTCTGTCAGTGGAGTGCAGCACACCCTCAGCCACCACTCAATCAATATGTATGAAGATTAATACAATGAAGAGGGGTTTGTTAACATCAGATGAAGGAATATCCCCAGAGGAATATGAGTTTCAGATTTACGCTCCTGAACAAAGCAGAATTTCTACAGCGTTTATTCTGAAAGCCAGACAAGTAACAAGCCCACTTGGGACCTAAGACAAAGACACTGAGCTAAGTGTAAGATTTATTTTATTATCTTTGTTTTGTTAAATAAAAATTATTCTTGGATTTCATGTAAATTAATAATTACCAACCATCATTGGAAATCTATTTTCTTAAAGGATCGTTTGGGAATAAAGCAGCAATGCTATAATATACAGCAAATGACAGAACTGGAATAAATAAATTAAACATCAAAATCCAAGGCCAAGGTACCTCTGCTTTCAAGTTGAAAAGTACTATTTTGGACATCTTGACATGTAATTAGAGTGTAAGCATTCCTATGTATATGCAACTAACCCCAAATTCAGGATGAACCAGCCAAAACAACTACATAGCCAGATACTCAAAACAAATATTGTCAAACAAAGTTAATAATGTAGACGTAAACTTTATGCATGAGGTGTAGGAATCTGTAAACAGGGCAGAAATGGGCACTTAATTTGCAAAATAAAGTAGATGACATACGTAAATATTCCAGTTTTGTTTTGAAAACCTGAGCTGTGATCCCAATTATATCTAATGTAGTTGCAATGATACCTCCTAGAAATGTATTATGTAGGATGTAAAGATCCATAAATATCTCAGATAAAGGGTTTAAGTTAGATGAAATTGAGTCAGTTTTCAGAAAGATAAAGTATTAAACTTAACACCAAGTACCACACACTGCAATTAGCTTTTTGCTTAATATCAAAGCATACAGAAATAATTTTAGGGAGTAAGCTTCTTTCTACACATTGCAGGTATCATATCTGCCCTGATAAAAAACACAGAGAAATTTGTTCTGTAAACTAATATCCTACTTAGGATTCTATTTAATTTCCATTAAAATCTAAAGAGACTACTGGTTTTAAAACTTATATGAACAGAAGTGAATTAGGTAAATAAGTAAAACTACATGAAGTAGACCACCGAGAAACAAAAAAAAAAGTTAATGTTCAATGCAAAAATCCCCTAAACTTAGTTACACTTTGTTGAATTTTTTGATCTCTGGTATTACTGAAAAATTCATTAGATTTCATTAGATTCAGATAAAATTCAACAGTAGAATCAATAGCAATAACACTTTACAACATGAAGATATATAGATTTTCTGATGTCCATCCTCAACAAAACCAAGTGAGTCAGTCCTGATTATTGCTATGCTGCATAATAGATCACCACAGATGTCAGCCATTACTGGCATTGCCTCTCAACACTTCCTTCTTTGAAGTGAAAAGGACAACACTGGTGCTCGAAAATCATGCTCTAAGTAAATAACAAAGCCTGAATTTCAAAGAAGGAATAGGAAAAGGAAGAGAGAGAGGGGGGAAATGTCTATTTTGGTTGAATTCCTGTTCACTTCCGGGAAAGAAAAAGTAATAAAACAAATTGAATAATCTCATGAACATGGTTTACTCAAAAAATATGCACTTATAAGGAAGACAAAGGAAAATTGAGTAGAGGGGTACTGGGGTAAATAATACTAGTAGTTTAAATACTGGGGAAGTGAAGACTGAATATATAAGAGGGCAGGGGAAAGTTAAGTGAAATACGAAGGAACATTTTGCTAGAATATGTTGCACATTCAATTGAGAAGGTTCGATCTTAAAAAAAGAAAAAATCATTGAAAAAAAATGTACATTAATAAATAGAAAGCAAAGAGGAAAAGAACAAATGGCATGCAACAAAGTAAGCAAAGCAAAGCAGGATGGGGAAGATTTAGACAACTCTTTTGATGTTGAAACAATTCCACGTTACATAGATGTAAAACTCACAGAAGCAAGTTTAAACCTGCTTCTTTCTGCATTAGCTTTCTAGTAAGCAGATGGTGCAGTTTAGCTGTCAGATCTCACTGGAATGTAAGTAAATGGAATTGCCTCACTTCAGTCGGAACCTACAGATCTTGTCTTTAAAATAGTACCACTGGCTGTGTATCAGATTTTCACAGTACTATTGTATGACAACAGTTAAGAAACAAGCATTAACAGTCAAAGCCTTTCACTAGACAGCTGAAATATAAGTAAATGGTATTACGAAGATGGAACTGATTGAAGTGTATGATTTTAACATTTCTTATTAACACAAGAAGTTAAAAACAAACAAACAAAAACAAAACAAACACAGAAACATCTGCTTTCATTTTTACATTGTACTTTACCTATACCTGTCACTTTTTGTACTAGAATGAATTCCAGCAGAATTCCATAATCTTGCCACAGTTTAAGAAAACTTGACACTTCCATTTTCAAGAATGTCTGACCAATGTATCTTTTCAACATGAGACACCAAAAAGGCCCCAGCCTTCCAGGGAAATCAGTTTTTGAAACATTAGAAGTTTACTTGAATTGTCCCATTTGGAAACATAAAAATAGAAAAAAACAAAACAAAACAAAACAAACAAACAAACAAAAAACCATGGCAAATTTGTTTTTAGGTTGTTTCATCTGAGTACAACCGTGGCTTAGAATTAAGACATAAGCAGTCCTTCATCCTGTGTAAGAAGGCAAAGGAGATAAAAATAACAGAATAAAACAAAAAACCTTTCAAAGAGTTCTCAATGAAGTTGACTACACAGATGAACTAAAAATGGCCAACAAAATCACAGTAAAAAAAATTAGGTTTTCAGTTTTGCTTAGTTCTCTAGAATACAGAAATCTTAAAAGGTAGCTTATTTTGTTCAAGCTCCAAGGAAACTGTGAAATACTACAATTATCAGCTCAATGAAGGCAATACATGCTTGCAGGAAGTGGGAAATTCTCGCAAGGTATTAGAGAATGTATAGTCCAGGCTGCATATTTTGGAAGTCAAAGACCTTGTAAAGAATCCATCTTTTGGAAGGAGAACTCTCAGGACTTTCTGTGATGAAGAATTCTTCCCCTTAGTAACAGAAAGAAAAAAATACCCTTAGGCAATTTGGGGAGAAAGGCGCTTAAAAAGATTTTCTCCAATTTTTGTATTTTGAAGGGGAAAAAAAAAAACAACCCTGCAAATTATATTCTATTTGTGATTTAATATTTAGTGATACTGAAAGTTATTTGATATTCTGACGTTTTGGTAATTGGTGCAAATTGAAATACTATTTGTATGGGCATTGTTGTTGTTTTTTCCAGAGAGAAAACACAAATTAGTTGACTTAGCTTGCATACGTGTTACCTTATAGGAAACAAAGTGCCAAGCATTGCATATATTACTAATAATGT
Organism: Lagopus leucura; assembly: GCF_019238085.1. NCBI lineage: Eukaryota > Metazoa > Chordata > Aves > Galliformes > Phasianidae > Lagopus > Lagopus leucura. Next base: position 42,059,686 of record NW_024962262.1, read on the forward strand.
GAAGAACAGAAAAAAAATCAAATGAAATAAGTGATTTTTTAGACTTTCCATATTTAGTCAAATTATTTATTTCTTCTTCTTGACTGTCAGTAACATCCCTGTAAATTTGTACAGCTGCTACAACCCTCCATCTCTCATCAAAACTTCAACCGGAGTTATTTTTGTCACCAGCTGCTTTAAGGATGCATGTTCCCATATATGGCATTGCATCGATTTCACCTCTGAAGCATTTCATACTTGTCATCTGGGACCATAGAAAAACTTCAAGAACATCAGAATTTTGTATAGATTATCTTCATTGATGGAGCAATAAAAATTAACTTCCTCAATTTTTGCAAACTGGATTTAGAGCTGTACTTCCACACTGAGTCTTCTTCCATTATCTCATTAGTTAGAAAATTTGTCAAACATGCCTGAAAAATCTTTAAATGCCAATGGCCCTTTGCATGCTAATAAACATAGCTTGCGCTATGTGTACCATTGCCCTGTCTTGTATGCGTTCAAATACTTGAAACGCAGGCTTTTTGGAGAATGTGAGTGTACCTTCAAGATTAAAAAAAATACTAATGACTGCAGAAAATATTTTGTAGGATTTTTTTACACCAATCTGAGATTCAACTCTAAATCCTCCAACTGTTGTGCAATGTGATTATAAGCAGGAAAAAAAAAAAAAAAAAAAGGAAAGAATGAAATTGTATTGGACATGAATTACAATTGAGCTTGGATACGTAAATGATGGATAACTTCCCGTCAGCACCCGTCAGCATGCTTTAGACTTTGGGCCAGGAAAAAAATTCAGGACAAAAAGGTAATAATTCCAGGATTAAAAAACCTGAAAATTAACATTTAATTAGTATTCATTACAAGAAAAAAAAAAAAGTATATTGGAGTATGATAATGGCAAGATGATTAATTTCAGATACTGCCTTTGAGAATTACCCATATATAGTCACTCATCCCTGACTTATCCTCTGCAAAACATCAGGTGCCCTTTCAAACTTCAAGGCCTTGGTTTGTGTTTTAGTGCAGAGGAGCCTGCCCTGGCTCCTCTCTATCCATTACAAGGAATTGCTTAAATCCTGGAAATACCACTGGACTCTCACAATTTAAAGGAGGCAGAATAAAACTGTTCAAGAGTGAAAAAGGAACAATATTTAAAGAAAAGTAAAAATGATAGTCTGCTACTATTTGCAGAGATGAATTACGAAGGAGATATGGGCAAGAAAAACCTCCCACCCATAGGCATGCAGCTGGCAGAGATAATAAGCCTAGACTCTCCTGTCACGGCTTTCCTTCCCTCCCGTGCCTGTACATCTACAACAGAAAAATGAAAGACAGCTGAGGAACCTGAGTGTGATCTTTACCTTCCATCTAAATTTAAATACAATTAATGCCACTTTTCTAATTGCCTGGAGCTTTATTCTGTCAATAAAGACGAACCTCAATAGTGAAGCTCATATATCCTCAACACTGGACTTTACTGGGGTAAGACTGAGAATTTTGGTACACAAAATTCTTCACAAATACTTCAGCACACGAAGTCTATCGGCACTTTGGTAAGGTGACATAAGCTGGTGCTTCATATGGAAATCATTACTCAAGCAGGACTATGACTTGCGGGAAAATCTAATTAAACCCTTCCAGACTTAGCTATTTCATTCATGATATTTAGATCCAACCAAATCTGTAAGACAGGTCTAACACTTGTTTGGATTTCTCACTAGTCATCAGATACAGATATCAGCAACACTTAATTTACAAAGCAAACAGATCAAATTGATATTGCATAACCACATTTGCATAAAAATCTATGCTAGGCTTTGTGGGGGTACTGTAAGTTTAAATCAAAGTAAATATCTATGATGAAAAACATGATCAGACTTGAGTAAAAGGAAAAAGAATGGCACATCAGAGGACTTGAATATGTCCAAAATATTTATTTTTACAGTTCTTCTGTGAATTTGCCTTGCATCATTACACTGCCACAGCTACATGTGTAGACAAACAACACAGATGTGGAAAACAGTTAAACAATGCTCAAGATCAGTATTTCTCACTGTTATTTTTAAATTAGAAGACAATCAACTGGGGCATCTGAAGATAAAAAGAAGGGGAAAAAAAAAAGAAGGAAGACAGGGAAATACACAATGTCATCCTGGTTTTGTATCAACAGCAGTAAGAAAATAAAGGCTACATCCCAGGTTATGTTGAACTGGGGAAAATCGGGGTTAGTGGCCACTCGCTATCTTGAAATCTTGAGCTCTTGTGTGTGAGGGAAAGGTAGACTGGGGATCTATGTGGATGATCCCAGAATAATTCCATTTTGCACACACTGTATATGCTCTTGTTAGAAAAGGGGTCTCACACACAGAAAAGGCAAAGTCTTGCACTTAGTGTCTCATTCACTGTCCCTTGCTGTTTAGTCCAAGTCCTTGCGAAAACCAAACTTCACCATTTAAGTGGGAATGATTTCCTCGGTGATCAAGCAAAGAGGTCCAGATCAGTCTCAATTCTAATGAGAAATTCAACCACTCCACTAAAATTGCTTGAAATTAATGTAAAGTTTTCTCACTGACAGTGAATTGGGACCTGCTCTAAAAACCAGTAAAAGCAAATCATTTCTGTGGCCTGATTTGCAGCTACTGTGGCAAACAAGTTTCACTGCTTTTAAGGAGTAGGAGAAACACAGGCAGGCAGAGCGCACAGTGCAGTGTATATTCTGCTGTGGGAGAAAGGAAAACTTTTTCACACCTGGAAACAGCACAGCCTGAGCTACAAACACAAAATGACCAGAGTCCAGTTGCTACATGAGTTTGTATATTTACATTTTCCCCAGGCTGAAGTTGTTCATTTTTACCCACACAGCTCATTTACAAATATAATTGAACCTATACATGCTGGGTGGCAGAGACCTGACATTACAAAGGAGGACTGAAAACTGGCCCTACATCCGTATCAACTTGCAGGGCTGAGAATATGGTATCAGTTTGCCTATCAAAAGCCTCAACAGTACAGTTAATGAAGATAACTAGCAACCAAAAATGTTGACATCAGGTTGAACCATCTTTTCTGGAACAATTTTCTACAAGTAGCCTTAAGCTACTTTCAGTCTCTAATACACATATAGAAATGTGACAACATGACAATTTAATGACAGTATATTTGAGCACTTATAGCTATTACACAAAAATATTCTATTATTGTTATTTATACACTATAGCATTGGGGTATAAATGAAAATACAAAACAACTGATCCAAAACAATATAAGAAGATCTTTCAACTCTCTTCTATAAGAATTTTCCCATATTATTTTCTTTTCTGTCTAATCACTATGAGTAGCATCCTTTCTTCACCAGACTTGAAGACCACTTACAAACTGACCTATCAGCACTGTCACTTCTCTGTTTCACTTTGGCTGCAAGAATCACCACTAAGGTAGTACATACTCTACCTATGAGCCCAAACTTCATATGCCAGAAGAACAATGCTTATAGTAATAGGACAATATCAGCACTCAAAAAAAGGCAGACAAAAAACAAATCAAGAGTAAATCAAGAATATGATTTAAAATCCCTACCATCTCCTATATTACATACAATCGGCAAAATAAAGTTCTGCAGTTCTTCTGAAACACACAAAGTTTATAGAAATTTTGGAAATTTTGGTCTAGGATCTGCTGATAAAATCAGCTTCTGAATATAATGAATTCAGAAGTGCAGCTGTTAAGAAAAAAGCCTTGACTTGCTCTTTGGAGACTGTATTTGACATGGTTCCCTTGCTCAATTCTGAGCAGTGATTTTACCTTTCAGAAAATGTTTCTATCCTTATCCATCATGATCCACATGCAGACACAGCAGGAAACAGACCCCTCCATACACCGATTTGTACGGCTCACTGAGCTATATTTGGTTCAGTAGAACATGGCCCAGTCCTGTTCACCACATGCTGCCCTAATGGTCATTATATTTGCAAGCACATGACTTGAAGTTTCTGAGCTCAGCATCCCTCTCAGGAAAGCATCAAGCACCATGAAATTACAAGCTATTAAACACCTATTAAACTCCCCTTTTGGGTGAAACCCCAGCCTAAAATTCTCAGTGACTCCAAAGGGGAGGGATTTCCCCTTTATGTTATTTACATCAACTCTTAATTGAGGACTGTAAGTTGCTTTGCACGTGAACTACCTCTTACATTTTGTAGGATCATGTATAAACATAACCAGTATCAATTATATTAATTTGGTACTTTCCTTTAAAATGAGAATGTAAAATCAATGCTGCATCTCATTTCCCTATTGCAATGGCTTAAGCAAGCCACAAAAAAAATCTTGTGATCATCATTTATTAAGATTGTCTATTCTTCTACTTAAAGTTGCAAATTTAAATAATGTAAAGAGAATAGAAATTTTTTAAAAAGTCGGTGGTTATGAACCATATTATCTAGTTATTATTATAACCTATTAACCTATTATCTAGTTAGTTATTATCTAATTAAAATTGCCATAAGAGTCAAGATTACAATTCTCTAAAGAAAACATAACCAATTCACTTATTGATGCTACCAGAACGATATGATCTCATAAAAATCGGACTAGGTCAGAAATCACGAACCAGTAATAGAAGCCAAATTCTGCCTTCCTGATTCACGTATGAGTTTGTCACAGTAGAAATTTCCCCCTTGTTTAACTCCATTAATTGAGAAAAATCTTGCCCACTGAACTCTTATATCCAAGAATCTAAAGAAAGAAATTCTTGGCTTGAACTCTCAATCACACAAGATAAAATCTACTCGATGAAGCCAAAGCAAAGCTTTATTGATAAAAAGCAGCTTTATGCAAATTTTAAGCTATAAATTACTTCTAAAGCTTTGGCACTTTAGTGTACAGACATATATTTAGAAATGCTATTTTGTTCTTTTTTAGATGCTTATCAAATATCTCATCAGATAAAGCTTTGTTCATGTGAATCTAATTATTCATGTTTTAGCTAAGCTCTTTCCTGTTAAATCTTCATGCAAAGCTACGTAATTTTTTCTTTTAATTTTCTGAATAAGCTGAGTAATTCCAAAAAACTTTTGCTAAAAAAGCAATAAAGTAAAGATCAGAAACCTTTTGGTCCTCAAAAGATTAAAACCATAAAGTTTAACACTCTCCTCCTCCTTTGAACTGGGATGTTTTTAATACAGCAACTTAGCCTCAGGTTACCTCAAAGTAAGTGCATTATACTATCCTGTATAAAATCAAATGTGTTAACAGATTAAAACATTACTTAACAATAGTAGCCTAAAGATTAATGTTTAACATATGATCAGAATCAAGTAACAGTTTTTCTGCAAAAATGAATGCTGTATCTTTCTCTTTACAAGCCCAAACCTTAGCAGTACTAGCTTAGAGATAGACAAGTTGAAAGAACAGCCAACAGGAAAAAGGCTTCGATATGAAAAACTCAAAGCACTCTTTTTAAGTTATTTTATCTACTGCAGGTCTTTTTACAGTTACTCACAACACTCATGATAAAGACACACAATTGAAGAGAAGGTTATTAATACCAACAAGGCTTTTCTCATTTCAGTCACACTTCTTAGGAACAACCTAGGAAAGACTGAAAAAAGAAAGGCAAATGATCTATTTCAGGAATATGCTTTCATTCCAAACAAATCTGAATTAATAAATTTCAAGATATCCCCAGACATTCCTGAAAAATTCAACAAGTTCTTATAATATTAAACATTTGGTATATATTTGGCCTTAGAGATACTACATTTAGACGTCTATACACCAATCTCTGTAATTAAGCAGGAAGTATAGTTTATGAATCCACAGACATGGTTCTGTTTACCCTGAAACACGTATCCACTTGTAAATCTACATACAGCTGAATACAGATTCAATCACCTCTGAATTTCACTGCAAGCCAAGACAATCAACCCACATGGAGACACAAAGACCTAATTTTAGGTGTTGGATGTTGAACCCTATTCCTGGTTTCAAAGCAGTCAAAACTTCATTTCTTTCTTCATAACAACATGAAGTAAACTGAATTTGCATTTACTTATGGTGAAATCTCACCAAAATCAACACATTGCAGAAAAAAAGTCTTATTTTATTGACATAGCCTTTCCTGAAGACAAAATATTTCATCAGAAAAAGAGAGGAGAAAAGTAACTCTAATCCACAAAAAATGGAACAATAAAACAAAGAACTGAGAAGTTTTCTTCTTCTTTGTTCTTTATGGCAATAATCCTAACAGACAACACACGTGCTGCACAATGCAATCCTTGTGAACATGTACTCGATAATAAATAACTTCAGAGATTATTGAAGATTTAGAATACAAATGTTAACAACTGGAGGAAGGATCTACCTCAGCAGCTCAGAGGTGTTAAAATATGTAGAACATTAATACTAAATATAAAGCTGTTTTCCTACCTGTGTGTAGACAAATTACTGAGGTACAGCGTGTATTTTTCTTCAGCAGACAGACCATCCATCATCAAGTAAAAAACATGAAAATTACTCTGGTTGAGAGGTTGCATAATGACACGAGACTTCTCCAACATGTACGTATAAATTCTAGCTGATTAAGAAACAAACAAATAAATTCACTGTTATCTTGATTGCTCTATACTCAGATTTCTTAAACCATTCATCACTGCAACACTGAAAAATAGAAAATATTTTAATAAAGCAGTCTGAGGTATGTATGATATAAAAAATACTACCATTCATAGTACCATAACTTTCTATACAGAATCATATATAGAATCCTAATTCTATTAAAATTAGCTATTAGTAATCTCACCCAAATGTAGCAATCTGAGAATTCCAAACTCCTTCTTAATGAACAAAGATGTAAGAAAGATTCAAGACGTTCTGGAAAAAATGGTCCATGGATCCATTTCTTTTTTCTCTCTTGGCAATCAAGCATGCTCATCTTAATAATATAGATTAGCCACCTAACTTCTGGATGGCTACAAGACAAATTGCATGGTTGTCAGCAAGCCCATTAACCAATACTTGGGGAAAGACGTGTATTCCAGAAGGGCTATGATGAGCTTGCCATTTGAAAAGGCACATGAATCAGCACATCTGCAAGGAAGGGGAAGGAGGAAGAACTCAGCTGTGATTTGACTATGGAAATGCTCCATGCTCACTAAGTTTTTTGGAAGAGGCACCTCCAACAAGGTTGCAGCACACTATGCTGCTACTACATGCTTTTCAAACCCTGCAATGCAGCAGAGCTTTCACAGGGTGTTAGTGAGCACCTCTATCCTAGAAAAAGTCGTTGTTAAGTTTAGAGGTTAAAATGCACTTCTCAGCAAAGAAGGAACTGTATTTTTGAAACCATGCAAACATAGAACATAAAAGTGTATTAAATCATATCTTCCAATGGTGTGGATGATGACCAAGTCTACAAGCAGTTGCTGCATGTCCAGTACTACAAACACTGGCATGTGCATCCAGTAGCTTTTTTTTTTTTTTTTTTTCTTGAAGAAAAATGTGATTAAGTATGAAATAACACTCAGTATTCAGTGCAGTCAAAAATGCTGCATTTTTAGGTGTATCCAGAATTGCAACTTCAAATGCCTGAGGAATTTTGAAGGCAGAGTTGGAGTTTAAAGATTTCTAAAGATGGGAAGCACTGAAATATCTTTTATTCTTCTTGTATTTCTTACAGAAGTAACCCTACCATCAACTAATTTTAAAAGAGGCTATTACTAATCCTCAATCACTTTTCCTTCTGTGCAAATGTCTTCACTAAGGCTTTCATAACTATCACTCAGATGTTTTCAGTATTCACTGGTTAATAATAGCAAGAAAAAATATATTGGAAGTCATGTGATTAATTAATACAGTTGACTTTAATGATGGGCAACACCACTTATTTAGATTGCACAGATTAATTCAGCACTTTCCAGCTACTTCAAGTCACCGACTTCAATAAGGCTAAATACAGTTCATCTCAGTTAGCATCTCCAGAAGTAGGAATAGCTGTTAAGAACTGTCAAATTTCTGATCAGCAAGAATCTAATGAAACTAATTTATGAAACTAAATTAATGAAACTAAATTAACTCAGAAAAAAAATTGTCACAGCCTTCCTATAAAGAAAAAATGATACGCTATTTAATCTAAGTGAAATAAAAGAGAAAAATAATGGAGTTCTAGAGCAAAGTCTGTCGTTTTTGTGCAATATCTGCTATACTTACAAGTGCAAGGAAACTTGTACTTCTAACAGATCAGACAATCTGCAGAGTAGCTGCAGTCAGCAGGCAGAGCCTGCTCTGAAAATGTAGCCAGTGAAATCTTCGAGGATGCATTCTTTGAAACTACATTGCTTTCTCAAAAACTTTGTTGCTAAACACGGCCACTGCTAAATAATAACATACAAAATTTCCTAGCTGAAACATGGTACAAAAACACATCGGAGAACTTGGCTGCAGTCTTTCTTACATCAAAAAAAGGAAAATCATGCTTTAAACTTTTTCTTTTTTTTTTTTTTTTTTTTTAATTGATCAAAAACATTTGTAACAAACACAGGCCAAAATGCATTCTGCCTCTTTTTACAAATCAATTTACATCCTTCCATTTTAGGACAACTTAAAACAAAAACAAAAACAAACAAACAAACAAAACCCCAACAAACAAACAAACAAAAAAAAAACTAACCAACCAAATAAAAACTTATATTTTCAAATAGTGAAGATGAGAAAAGCAAGACTGGAAAATCTGGAGAATAAGTTCCTCAGACTTGATCTTCTTTTCCTAACCTTTTTTTCAGTTGTTTGAAGAAACAGAGAGAGGCCTTGCCACCAATCTCAGGACTTAAGCCAACTTATATAAGGGATCATTTGCCCTTCTCTTTCCCAAATAAAAACATCAATTTTACTTCTGGAAATAGGTACGTAATCCTTGTTTCACTACTGTGCAATGGGTGTGCAGTGCTGCTTATGATTACCATATTTTGGCAAAAGGTCCGTCTTCAAGTTCTGTTATGTATGAGCTCATTTTAGAACAAAACCACTTGTATGTAAATTATTCTAAATTTGTTCTGATGTATCACTTTCTACTAGTTCCCACTGCCTTATCATACTCAGTCTCAATGAACAGTGACTTAATCTGGGTTATATTTTCTTCACTTGTTTGGGTGAAAGCAATGGAAGGTACCTTACCATAAAGCTACTTATCATAGGAGAAGTCTCATTTCAGCATAACACTGCAGGGTTTCTAATCACAAACCAGAGTCAAAGGAGACACGAACCTCTATGGATGTCTCTTATGGTTTTCAGTAGAACCACACTCAAGAGCTCCACTCTTTCTTTCAGAACCTCATGGCACTGTTTCTAATAAAGACCAAAACAAGCCTGCAAGTGAAAATCGTGGCCAAAATTTCTGTTCTGCAGGTGTAGTGGACTTTCTTCTACAAGAAAAAATCTTATGTGACAAAAATCAGGGCATTTACAAGGTCCAGACATGAAAGAACTTCAGCACAAACAAAAAGCTGTTTCAAAATTGATCCAGTTCCACTTAAAACACAAAGAATGCTACCTTGAACTTGTCTTGTATAATAAAAATGTACGCATGTACTCAGTGTGCCTCTTCCTAAGTAAACTGTTTTGGACCTCTCCCTCAAAGCTCAGTTTGTTAAAGAGTTTAAATCCTTTGCTGGAGGCAGCCTTGTGTCACTTGAATTTTTGTTTACAGATCAGACATACTTAGCCCAGTTTCCTCAAATGAGTTACAAAGTCTTATCTCAGCAGAATCAGGTGCTCTGTATATTTACACACTTCATTCATGCTTAAACAGTGCGAGACAGTAAATACTGCTTCAAATAATCTTGCAAATAAATATACAGAATCATTGGGTAGGATTTATCCAGGCAAAGACAACATGCCAGATTCTTTTCTCATTTATTGTAATGTCAGTCAGGGGTAATTCCATTCAAAACTGATGCATAGCAGTAGCCTAGAAAATCCAACTCTTACAGTGAACAGCATGAACAACTGCAATATACATGTACTCATTTTTCTCCTGTACTGTAGTTTCTCATTCTTAAACAAATTTTGGAACTTTTGGCTACCTAAGATTTAGTTTAAGTAGTTTATGCAGTTCTTATGTGCCCAACATTCTGCGTAAGATAAGCAATTTGTTTATATTTGTTCACAGCCTTAACTCAACCCTAGGTTTTCTTATTGTGTGTCAGTGGTTTCAAAGTGATAAAGGCACAGCACCAGTGTATCAGAAAACTGACATCAGATTCTGACTAGCTGTTTCCACGTTAATATCATTTGCAGACAAAAGCTGTGACTTAAAATAGCAATTATGATTGAAAAAATCAGATTCTTTCACTGAAAGGGAAGCACTCAAAATTCTGCTGAATACATAACATTCAGGCTTCCACACTATCCTCATCTGGGGAACTCAATGACTTAACCTTACTACAGATGTACCATGAAAATTAAGCCATTTATGTTTCTGAAATGCTCACATACTGAAATTTGTTGATGCAGAACGTAAAAACATAGAAAAACCATCATTATAGTTTTAGAGCAGGATAATACGGCACAAGCTACATATGGATCAATCCAGGGAAAATTTTTACTGTAAATCAAAACTGAAGAAAGTGCTACTGATTTCTCACACAGAGATATTTTCTCTCATACTTGCTAAGGTACACTGAATACTCCTGAGAAAATAAACTGTAGTTACCACTATGAAATATTTTCAAACAACATTTTTAGAAACAAAAACAAAAACAAAAACATACCAATACACATTAACAATGACTTTCTTTAAAAATAAGCAGTTTTGGAAATGTTTATCCAGTGAAATCTAAGTTAATTGGATCAAAAATGTGTCACCACACAGCTTTGCTATCCAGGAGGATCAGTGCAAGCAGGCAACTGTGTACAGTTGCACTCACCTCTCACTTTAGTACAGAGTAACTTTTTGATGGCCTACAGAGACCAGAAATGAAAGTACTCCCAGACTGGCTCAGGTGACCAGAATTTTCAGAACCCACAGAACATTTGCTCAATATCCACTTTCACCATTTATGAATGTGTGCTGGTAATTACAAGATTCCCACTTACAGTGAAAGCAAACACTATCTCCACGCTCTCACCTCAAACTGAAAGAAACATCAGCATGATTCCTGGTTCCTTCAGAGGAAGCTCAAAGTTATAACAACTTCTAATTTGATTATTAGAAAGCATATCTTTTTTTGTCTGCCCTAAGGTTAACAGCTAAGCTTAAGGGATACTTAAAATGCCCAATACCACAATACTTCCAAATGCAGAAAGTAATCTGCTTGTTACTTTTATTATTCAGTAAAGTGATACACAACTTTCAGAGTTTGCTTAGTTTCAGGTATGAAGAGGAATACTGATTCCTGGGAAATGGAAGACGAAGTAGCAGTGGTCAGTTTTTTCCTTGGGTTTTTCTGCCACCTGGTGGTTACACAAAGCAGCTCTCTCCCTCCAATAACTGCTCTACTTCGAACAAGCTGTGAATTCACATGCTATGAATCATGTTCCTCTGACACTCCATAAACTCCCTTTCTTCACATACTTGAAGGCAATTGATAACCACTTGTATGTCACACTGTGACTCCTCACCTTCTAGTCTAGAGTAATCATAAAATAGGCATTAAACATTTTAAATATTTACCTGCAATTAATGTCCTTTTCTTCTCACAAAACTGTAGCTCAAAATATTTTATAAAACAGCTGGAAAAATCATTTAGGGGTGTCTTAGCATGTCCAAAGGCTTCCAAGACACAGTTTACCTTCAAGAAAAAAATGGTAAAACAGTGACAAGAGAAGAAAATATTTCAATAAACGTCAGTGAAATTGGTTTAGGACCAGTAACTGAAAAAATAAGACTACTTTTTAGCTTGGAATTTAACAAATTTCTTGAGAGATTTTTTTCAGTATAGAAATTAAAGTAAAATAGTTTAAAAACTCCACCTAAGTGCCGTCAGAATAGTGGGAGCTGTGAATGGAAGGGAAAGACAAGGGCCCAACCTCAGACCCTTCAGTGCTATTAATTAAAACAGCTACTGGTGCAGTAGGTGGCAGCAGAAACTAGCGAACTTAATTTTGGTTTCACTCCTGTATCATTGAGATTTAGGGTGTATTTGCATAAATTAGGCTAATTCAGCACCTGGTTTGACCAGTGTGTCTTCAGTAACTTTAAACGGTGCTATGTGCAACTGCAGCAAGCACAAACCCAGGTCATTGTGTTCGTTAAAGCACCTTAAAAAGGCAACTAAAGCAGAGCTATAATGTGATTCCCCCTGGATGGGATCTGCTACACCTACCTCCTCTGTCTGAAGCCAGCTATCCCACCTGAGCTATTCAGAAGGAATCCTTCTATAAACAGAATGCAACTTATTTTTCTTAATATGGGATGATCCTCTTCTGTCTGTACTGATTACAAGTCATTGAAACATGCTTAATTCTATACTACTTGACTAAACAAGACTAGGACTCTAACCTCTGTGGTATGTGACATGGTAGGGTTCATATTTGCATCGCTTTCATTTGCAAAGCAGGGCAGATAAAGCACTGTGAGTGGTTACTGGTACATATTGCCAGAGTTCCTGGTGGGGATTTAAACTGTGCCAGGAGACAAGTCTCAGCAACGACAGGACTCCCACAACTTCCAATTCTCACTGCTCCCACATTTCTATCCAAAACATACAGTTTTCAGTTGTTTATTCACAAAGTTACAATGTTCAGTCAAGTGAAAAATTTACACTTACAAGTGTTAGCATGTAGTCTAATTTACCTGATATGTAAAACAGGTTCTCCTGATTTCATAGTGTGCAACTGGACATAATTTGGTTCAGCTACTGAAATCAAATATGATTGACCAAATATTTCATAACACTTGCCTATTCCATATTTAATACACAAATACCAAGTCTATAACTTCAGTCAGTCCTTGTAGATCTTCCACAACTTTCCAATTTCTGTTTCACATACTATTACTTCAGATGTCCAAGCACTTCTTGGATGGGACAAAGACCACTACAACCACACAGATAATCTTATTTACTTACTATAGGCAGTCAGTACATATTCAGGAGGCTGTACCTTATCACACTGTATTTTCCATTCACTGAAACACTGCTTCCCAAAATAACTAAAATATATATAAACAAAACTGGACTCGACTTTTTAGTTTCCACTCATCATAACAGTGAACTTAATCCTGCTTCCATTCAGATCAAGGCAGGAAAGAAGCCTCCTCTGACATGAAAATTCTGCACTTTTTCCTTGCTCTTCAAATGACTTTGCATATAAAGAGACCAGATTTTTGCCTTGTTCTACTCAAGTGTTCAGAATGCTACTTACATGTTTTATCTTTGTATCAAAGGTACTTCTGCTGGAGCTAGATCTACAAGTGAGGTGCTTCACTATTTGTTTGCAGGCTTCAGTCTTCCCAGAACCACTTTCTCCACTGTAAAATGACCAGAAAAGAAAGAGAAGGCGGAATCATTGGTTTTATTTTCACATCTGAAACACTACTTATGCTTTTTACTACTTGTGTTGGAATGGATTTAAGATATCTCAGTCAAACACTCATTTGAAATAACAGAAGGTTTATGGATGGCAAATACTCAAGAAGAAAACATAGGAGATAGACTGGCTTACTATATTGACGCGGTCTCTCAGAGCTGTCTGGCTATACTGTCTTGTACCACAAGTCAAGCCAACCAAATCTAAAGCCATTTTGAAGGTATTTACAGCAATTTTTTATCTCTTTATCATCTGGCCAGCTAAGGAATCTGCTTACACAGCCCAATTCTTTGCAGATGGGGAAATACTACTGTGTTAACCACAGGAGTCAGAAAGTAAAAAGTAAAAAAGGTAAAGCTTTAGGAAGAAGAGAAAGGAAATAAAAATGAAGAGAAAAGAAAATGAAAAGATTATTTAACAGTTAGCTGGCACAGAGCTAACGTTTAACTTCTTGTTCATGATGTGGAATATATATTCCATACAATAAGAATTCCTGGGAGGAAAGACAGATGAAGAAAACGAGGTAATAGACAATTTGATCAAGGAAGGATAAAGTCAGTGAAGCCTGATTAAGGAATTTCTTAGATGCACTCTAAGTTGTTATACTGTAACTGAATCAAACCAAATGTCTTTTGGTGCCCCTCCTTCATTTACCTGCTTGATCACACTTTAAAGGCTGTTTCTATTACAGTCATTTAAAGTACAGTGATCGTGCTGGTTGGTCAGACTGTAATCTAGTTTATGAAAATGAGAGGGCAGCAAAATATATTACTGGCCTGGCCACTGCCTTATATATAGGAATCTCATTTCAAATGAGAAAACAATTAAATAAAGGAAGAAATAAAAGAGAGAATAAAAAAAAAAAGTTTTCATAGTTGAGATCACTGTGCCATTTAGTCAGTTCTTATGGGACACACGCAGCTCTGGTGGATATCATATTTGTCTGCCTGATAAGACGCATTCCTAGGTGTCAAAAGGGATTTCTCATTACTCTATGTGATATATCAGGCTGCTTTTAAGTATGTCCTTCTTTAGTAACAGGCTGACCCTGGACTTCAAACTCCTGCTGTTATCTGCAGGAGGTTTGTAGTCCAAGGTTTGCAACCTGGATATATGATATGCAAAGCCTTCAAATAATAGGTCACAAAGCCATATTTAAACCAGGTCTTAAAACAAATCACTTGAAATCAAGGTCACCACCATAGCAAATGTGAAGCTAGCATCTCTCAGGATTGACCGGATGCTCCGTAAGTGCACTATACATTGCTCAATCTTCAGCTTCTGACTTCCTTCAACAATTCATTTCATGTTAGATTATATTTGATGTCACTCTCAAGCATGGATTCCCTCTCTGAATTACAAATGAATGTACTCTGAATATTACAAAGCTGCCTGCCTGTTTTCTAAGTAGATGCATTAGTTTTCTGCCTTTATAATGGCTGTGTCCAAATTCTGTGTTCTTTTAAACTGTCATCAGTAATAAGAGAAGAAAAAAAGTGACACAAGGGCATTAGTCCTGTGATGCTCCTCCCCTAAAGACATTTCATACTCTTGCAAACTACAGACCTTATGCCTGTACTATGCAGAAGGTCAGTGAGCCTGCAGACAGATATCAATCTCTTGAGTCACACTTCCTACTGTTCACTCACATGAGCAGTCCACTGACGCCTGGGTGCCATGATATGAAACAATTTTATCCCTCCACAATACACTTGGACCACAATCACAGCTGCAACCTTCTATCATCATATCACAGGTTAACAGCAGGACTGGCAACAGTGGTTCATTCAATTATTTCAGCTTACCCAGAATTTCTTTGCACTTAAAATGTCTCAGAAATTTATCAACCACAGCTACACATGATGTCACTGAGCACAAGTGCTCGGATGTTTGAAAATCAAATCTCTAACAGCCCACACCTTGTCCAATGCGTGCTGCCTTTTATACCCACTGGCAGATAACTGCATCATTCTGATATTCACATTATTTATTTCTGAATTCAGATAGTTTCCTTAACTGGATCATTACTGTTTTGTAAACGTCAACTTCAATGTAAATTAATCATCTAAATCATGTGCTTGGGGGAAATTGTGACAAAATATAGAAGGAAGGAGCTACCTGTCTCTTCAGATCACAGAACAGGCAGAGTTTTACTGGCCCTGTTCCATTTACACTTCTGACCAATTCTGCAGTAATATTTAAAATAAACAAAGACTACTCTTGTGCTACTTGGATTACAATCAGAAATGCTGGAAAATTTCCAACAGAATTTGTTTCATATATGATTCCTAACAGTTTTAAAGGAAGATTCAGATCAGATACAGTTGCGACACTGTATGAATTTCTGAAGCCAGGCCCTCAACATTCCACTCTCAAGCATGTACGTTATTAATACAAATTCCCATTCTGATAGCAGTGTGTATCCAGGGAAAAGGGAGAAACCTTTTGGAAGGCTAGAAAAATTTCTTCTCAGTTTGCATGGTAGCACAGCAAGACACTGGGTCCTGCTCCATGTCTGAGGTTCCTAGTCTTGAAATATACATGTATGAGTAACACTGCTAAACATAAAATAACTAAATAACTCTGTGTGTTAGTGGGAAATTATATTTGTGAAGTAAACTATTTTGAAAAGTGTATTTCTAAACAATTTTATATTATAAATAAGATGATCAAACTGTAGTGCCACAGCTCACTGCAATTACAATACACTGAATTAGAATTTAAAAAATACAAAGTATTAACCTGAACAGAATATATGTGGTGACGCTAACCTGAGGAAATCAAAAGCTGTCAAGTCAGCCCACTTTAAAAGATGAAGATTTCTCTCAGTCCCAGGTTATTGGGCTTATAAATGTGGTCCATTTCAGAATAAAATCTCTGGATATTGACATTCCTGTCTCCTAACTTTTATACAACAATTCATTACATATATTCCTTAAGGCTTTTTGTTCTTCTTTAAATCACCAAATTAGCCATTAGCATCCCATAAACCACTGGCTTGATTGACTGAAGATCCTTAGCTTTTAACAAGCTTATAAACTATGCTTAGACTTCCCAGATAGCTCTGACTTATCTTGTCGGTGGTTAATGCATTTTCATATCCTGTATGGCAGGAACAAAATCCAGTCAGAAGCAAGTTAATTATGAAAAGCCTATCTATTGACTATTTAAAATCGTAACACATCTTTATTTTATTTTATTATCATTTTATTTGATAACATTCATAAAAAGTATATTCACAGCTAGCTCTTGGTGTTAAGCATACATCAATGGGATAGGCTTACTATAAACTAAAAGTAATTATGAATAACTGGTAGTAATCTCTTCAATAATTTGGACATACCCTTTTCTACTGTAAAATAGAAACTTGATTTCAGTGAGTGGACATTTGTGAAGTGTCCAAATAGCAATCATAATAATAAAAATGTTTAACACCGTAGCTCCATGGAGGAAGTTAAGAGTAAAGCTTCAGAATACAGGAAAATAAGTAAAGTAGAAAGACACAAAGAAGGCCAGGAGAAAAACTAATGAACAGATATGAATTGTCCTAAGCACTTAAAATGGACCTCTTACAGGACACTAACTATGAGCAGCACCACAATATGAATTGTCCTAAGCACTTAAAATGGACCTCTTACAGGACACTAACTATGAGCAGCACCACATACAGTAAGTATAACTGCTTGGGACTGTACAACAAGTTCACTCATTGATGTGAATAAGCAGAGATTTAAGCAAGTTTGTTGTAAGGGACTTGGGTAAAGAGATGCCAAACTCCTGGTTCAATCAGGATTAAGCATGAAATAAATAGCACTGTGAGACTCTGCCCAGAAAGCATGAACCTATTCTGAACACACACATGGGCTGAAAATTGAAGTAGTACTTGAAGTGTAGCAGTGGTTTCATGATGACTGCTTTGGACATAACTCTGTTTCAGTCAACTTCAGGAGTCTTTACCTCTAATCTTTATTATCCTTTGTGAAAACGTGGCAGGCAAAAATGACTAGACTAAGAAGAACAGTATTTCATTAAGGGTTATGCTGTGCGCAGAATTCATTAGCGCACACTGTATGTGTGCAATAAAAGAGTAATTCATGAATCATTAACAACAGCCACTAAATTGATGGAAGGTTTCTTTTCGTAATTAAGCTTTGGCAGGAAAAAACAATTAACTGACAAACATTGCTAATAAAACATAAACTTTATCTCTCCAGAATAAAGAAGCATGATGAAGATGACAGGACTAACATGCATAGGGCATATTTTCTGAAACTCTTTCTAGCCTTGTTGAGAAAAGAGTGGGTAACCGGATATACTGAAAATAATTATCTTCTATAAAGAAATTACTTTTTTTTTTTCTTTTCTTTTCTTTTTTTTTTCCCCCTTAAAAACAAACTATGAATTTTCAGGAAAGATTTAGGAGATAGTTATAGATACTGCCATCACTTATGTGGTAGCTTATATTTAAACCAGACATATTTTGAGAACTGCACGCGAGAATAATATATTAACATTGCCATGATACTATTTCTCACTGCTCCATATCACATCATAACTACATAACATGCACATCAAAATAGCAGTCATCTCACAGTAAAATTTACTACAATAAAAGTAAAGCACCGTGTTTATAAACTCAACTAACAACTTACATATAATATAAAGTATTATTATACATAATTAGAAGAAAAGTAGACCTAAAAATAAATACACATTAGGAGTTTATTCTATATTTGCATCATTTCCTTTGCATCCAATTGTAATAGACGACAAAAGTATCATCTTAGTGAGCACTTTCCAGAGTATTTGTATGTCAAAAATGGCATCTCTTGCAATTATCAAGGCAACTTTATTCTGAGTTTTTTATTCCACAGGAATAATCAATTTTCACTGGATTTACTGCTAATAAGACCAAACAAATCTAGCATCCTTCTGATTTAGCGTGGCTATTTGCCTATGTGGCATTCTATGAACTATTTAGACTAAGCCAAAACCAGTGGGCCCTGCCGGTCCTGCTGTGGACTTAATGTACGAGCTTCAAATACTGACACAAGTCCATATCCACATAAACAGAATCCAATAAAACTGTGCATATACAATTGCTGTTATGTGCTCACTGTAATTGTTGTAACTTTACAACACTATGGTTAGCAGCTCTTGTTAACTACCTGTAGAATTACAGGTAGTTCAAGAGCAATTGTAAGTTCTCTCAAATAGTTCAACTTTATGATTGAGCAGCTACATCAAATTTGCCACGCTCTTTGCTTTCAGGTAGGCTGAAGGAAGAAAAGGGAGGGCAGCAGATTAACAGATGTAGGGAGCCAAGAGAATTCAAAGATTCACTGAAATAAAAGCAGTGCATCTGGATGAACCTCTGTTTTACTGGAGATTTTTAATAGTTTTATTTACAATCTTGAATGTACTTACCATTGGAACAACCGTAAATTACATAAAGTGCCCTACATTGAAGATGGAGCACTAAATAACAAGCACAGGGTTTCACACAACATGTGAGGCAGAGTGGAAGCTCCAATACAGGTGCATCAACTCAGAGATTTAACTTTTGTAAAGGATTTCTCTTTTTATTTTCATTAGATCCTATTTCTAATTCCTTTCCATGTAATATTAGCAATGCACATAATAGCTTTGAATTCTTTATCATTAATTCTTTGTTTGTAATTAGATCCAGTTAGATGGAGTGGCAAGTTCCCAAGAAAATTTATGAACTTGAGGTATAATTAAATCTTTTTCAGTTCTATTCTGCTCTAGTGTATGATATAGAGATCAGTACACAGAAAGAAATCAGTTGGAGGAAAAAATAAAATGGAAATCTTAAGTACTGAGTCCTGGGGGGAACAGCTGAAAGGCAAAAGCAGTAAAATAGTTAATGGAAAGATAAAATTCACCTGAGGATAAAGCACTGGGGACGCTGCTCCTGGAACAGCATGTGGTAAGCTCTTTCAGCACAGGAAAATATATGAGGGGGAAGTGTGGCGCACAGTTTTCCAGAATTGCTTAAATAAAGCTGGGTGACCTGAAAAAATGTTGTAAATCAACACGATCAACATATTTCAAATTGTGTTTCATCCCTCCCACACCCCTCACCCCCACCTCCTTGATACCAGGTCTTTGTAAAGCTCTCCACATGCATAATGAAAAGAATCTCTGTACGTATATATGGCACTCCTTAAGTGCCATATGGCACTTGAGTTTAACTAAAAAAAAAAAAACAGAACTGTTAAGTATAAAAGTGCTAATTACGATACAAAATTAAACAGAACTATGGCACTCCACAGTGCTCCTTTTTTGAACTGAGTAAAACAACATGATCTGAAAAATCTTCACACTCTTATTGCCAGCGCATAATGTTTGCAAGGTTAGACATTTTACTAATGGACTTAAAGAATACACGCATTTGCTCTACTCTGATGACTGAACTCCGCACAAATGTGACATAACAAGATGACCATAGGAATCACTGTTTCTACAAACAGTTACTATGTCACCTCAAAAATGGTGTCTGTTACGTTTCTAGTAGTGCTACTATAGTAGTATAGTAGTAAAGAGCATTTCAGTGTAAAAATGCGTTAATACTATCATCTAACAACTGCATCAAATGAAGCAGAGTATATTAATGCATGACACTATTTTATCTTAGTGTGAAAAACTGATTACAAAATGATTTGTTTTGGTAGTTTATTGGAACTAGGAGTGGAAGGTCAACATAAAATTGCCAAGTTATGACAAATGAATATAAAAGGAAGAAAATCTGAGATGTTGTTATTGTTGTTTCTGAATAATATACATGATCATTTTTTCATCCTGGATTTAAAAATTATGTCAAGGCCAATATATTTGAATTCTTTTTTTTTACAGCTCCTTCTTGGTACACAACTTAAGCAAAATATACAGTGATAGGAAAAATATAATTATACAACACCCTATGGCTTATGGATGATTTCCATTTATAGAAACTAAATTTAGTCTTCATACTTGAAATCTGCTGCTATTACCACCAAACATCACAGATTTATTGATACACACAAAGCACTCATGATGCAGCAAGCAAACACAGATTAATTTGCTTACCAGATTTTGAGCAATTTATAATCCTTGTTAAACTAAACAAATACATTTTATTGTACCTAATACAGCAAGGGACCTGAATTCATTGCCATTACAAGAAAATAATGAATGTAGGATGAGAATTAAAAATGAAAAATCAACAGCCATGCACACACTCTGTCTCTGGAACGTCTCACTGAGGATGAAGCAGAGACCAAGCCATTCATAACAATCTACAAAGTCTACTTAATTTAGTACTGATGTCCGCATACTGACATGATAAATTCCCTGTAAGCAACTAGTTTATCTTGTAAGTAAAAAACGAGAAAGCTAAGGATCCTAGCAAAGAAAAAGAAACTTCAGAAACACTTCTTCAGCAGCTCTGTGCAGCTGACAGTGCGGACACAGACTCATGTTTGCCCCTACGCTATCTGTGCCCAACACACACCATACCCTTGTGACTGCCCCAGCATAGTCTAAGCTCAAACCAAGTACTCTGCATTCCTTGCTTATACAGTGCCTGAACTGAATGGCCTGATATGGAGCTCAGGCAGCAAGTCTGAGCCTTCCAGCACCTCTCAAGGTTTTCATCTTTGTAACTGCATTTTTAGCAAGCTGTGAATGCAAGCAACCATTGTATAAAGCATGGTCATCTCTTCCTGCAAGTCTGGAAGTAGCAGAAGCCACCAATGTTACATTGTACATCAGGAACCATGTTTTAACTATTGTGCATGCTATCACTCACAAAACATTAGCAAGGTGGCTTTCACACAAATAAGACATAGATAACAAAAATAGTGGTATCACAGAAGAAATACAAAAATTTTTCCTACTTATTTAAACTAAGATGCTCCCAACATAAGACAGGGCGTTTATATAGGTTAATTACAGAAGTCTGGCCTGTTAACTAATTATATGAATGCACTGAAAAAAACTCCACACTATAACATTTTACAGACAGAATGCTTACCATGGTGGAATAGATGGGAAGTTCTTTAAATGGGTTAACAAGCAGCAATTTATCACCAATGTAGGTCTGAAGAAAAAAAAAAAACAACAAAGGCACTGAGACATATCACATAATTGCTTTATTAAGAAATAAATTAATTCCTAAGGAGTCTAATATTTTTCTTCCAGGAAAGACTTTTCACAAAGCATCTTAAGTCTAGCTATCAATACATTCAATATAATTTGAGAATTCGGTGCTTTTAAATTCTTATTAAATTGAGATCAAAATTTACAATTCAGATAGCATTAATTACTCTTTGTAATAAAACAGAATTCTTTATAATGGAAAATTATGCACAGAAAAAATGCACTGCATAAATTATTGTTATGTTACTTGAAAGTTACTTTGCAACCCACTATTTTTAAATTACAAAAATGTGACACAGCTAACACATAAACAAGTTCCTCAAGCAAATTCATGGGTTCAGCATCAGAATTCAGAAATGCTATATTCACTACACAGAACTGGTACGTTAAAATAGTTTTCTTGTGGGATAAGACAGCAATGGATACATATATTACAAGTTACATATGCTCATGAATATACACAAGCATATGAAAAAAGAGATAGCTATATTAAAAATAAAAGCAAATCATCCATTGATTGCAAAGGTTCTGAGATTTCACTATTTCATGTTTAAAAGCTCATATTTGAAAGATGTACTGAAGTAGAAGGTTGTAGGTCACCCTTGCTGCTATGCTTCTCACTCCATTTAAGTAGCTGTTACTGTATCACACTCTTACAGTGCAAAAATTTCAGATCTATGTCTCCAAAGAAGTGTGACAGTAAATTATTATATGTACAGTCACCATTGTGTTGCCTTTCACCAAATGAAATATTTTTACTTTGAGAGAAGGAATATATTGCCTGCTGTAGAAAATACACTTTTTTTCCTTATGAAATGAAGTAATATATTTCCTTTCTCTCCTTTAGAGCTGGGTTTTCCTGTGGAACGGAACTTTACTGCACACCTTGAAACATGAAATAAGAAGTCTTTGATGTTAAGGAGATTTCCAGGTTTCACATTAATATGCCACTCAACTGCTCAATACAACAGAAATAAGTTATGAGTAAGATAAGAACAGAGATAGCAAAATTTTCAAGTGCGACTTTTTGTACAGGAGTACAACTACATGCTTCCAATATTTATTATAGCATTGACTAGAAAATTTACATTACAATTTTTTGCTTGGTATGTAGATGACTTAGGATATAGAGAATGATTTATTTAATTCAGGAAGAGATTATGAGTAATTAAAACTTCCATGATTATGTCTTATTTTTTTTCTAAATTCCCAGCAATCATATGCTCTTTTAAATTTAAGTTAGCATAACATTATAAGATGGAAGGATCTTCCAGCAGTTTCAGAGGGAAAGATTACACATGCCTATCTATTTTTTTCAGTACGGACGTTCAGTGAAATAAACATGTTGGTTTTATCTGAGCCTATTTAAAGTATTATTCCATTTTTCATTTCTGGTTTTCCTGTATAAACTCTAGAAATTGCAGGGCTTACACACACATATGTCGTCATCCATTCAAATATTAATTATAAGTATGGGTCAGGTCACTGTCCAATAGTTGTAAAAGTAATCCTACAAGTTTTATCTTATTTTCTTCTGCTAAAGGCTTACTGTTGATAATAGTAACTCACATATATTTGATTATTATTGAAACGCTTCTGAATCTCATAAAGTAGGCTGCTGTCTGTTAGCTCACTCAGAGAAGCCAAGTCATCATTCGGAGCTGGAGGCATAAGCTTGATCTAGAAAACACAAGTTACACAGAGAAATAAGGCAAATTCACAGCCAATCATTTTATACTCTAATGTTCTAACAAAAAGCATAAGCTTAGATCACTAGAATTTATGTACACTGCAATAGACAGCTATATGTCATTCCTCCCATACCATTAAATGATCGTAAGCAAAAGAAGTACATCAAAAACAATTAGGATTGATAAGGTGTACAACTCTATGAGTTTGAACATAGACCCCCATTTGAATGCCACTGATTCTATCTAAACACAAAGAGATTTCCAGCTCGAGAGCAGTTCACTGAACATTTATGGCAGAACAACACTATACAAGTGTATACATGTAAACTATTTACTGCCTAATAATTAGCAAATCTTTCATATTACTCTACATCATAAAGGATTTAAAATTCTATTAGAATTCAGTAGATTAAAAGGAAGTTAATAAAAAGTGGAAATCGTATCATGAAGGAGATCAAAACAGATTCAGAAACAGCTAGTAGGCAAAACGGGTGAATTAAATAAGCCTTGTACTTCTGAGATGACAAATATAAGCCCTACAAGGTAAAGTAAAAAATAAGAAAACAATAAATATCAACCAGCAGAATTGGAGACAGAAGAAAAAAACTCAGTGTGTTGGGGAAATTTGATTAAAGCCAAAATAAACACTGATACATCAAGTTGTATCAAACACTGATACAAAAATTATGATCGAAGCTTACAATTTAGCTAAATTCTTTTCTTTACACTAAAGAAATAAATTATTGAACATCAAGAGAATACTTAAAACCAGAAAATCCTCATGTGAATGACAACAGAATGATGTGATTTGCTTGTTTTGAGTTTACTAAAGTACTCTGCAGTGTCTACTTTGAGTATGGATGATGAAGATGTTCAGAAGCAGCAAGCAGACCAGGAGATTTTGGGGGGAACATGGAGTGCACTTCTGATAAGGAGAAGACCCCAATGACTATGGATACTAGTGTTTAATATTGACACAATCTGATCCTAAACTACTTAGTTCACATTGTTTATATAGACTCAAGGTATAATCAAGAAATCTGGGTTTTCTTCCTACATCTGTCAGAGCTGCACTGATTGATACTGCTGAAGAATTTCATCTTAATAAAATTAGACTAACAATCTCACTTCATGTCAGTACTTCAAGATTCTTGAAACATATATGCAAATACAAACTTAGAGCTTTTGTCCAATCAAATTATTTGTCCTGACAATGGTAGTATTGAATATCAGCATCAAAATATTCACTCAATGGTGATTGCTTACTCTTCTCTCTTCCCAGGAAGAGACAAATGATGCACACCAAATATCATTACCACCAAACTATTTGCCCACCTCTCCAACTTTTCAATCAATATTAATCTTATCTCTTATACCCCTATATCTTCAATTAAAGATTAAGCAGCAAGGTAGCCAGCACCATCAAGAAGGGAAGAAAACTCTTGGAAGAAAAAAAAAATAAAAGGAAAATGGTATTTATTTGGATTCTTTTCAAAATGATCCAAACAAGCTTAAGACAAAGATTATTTAGAAACAGAGAGATAAAAAATTTTCATTCTTTTAATTCTACCAAATATCTTTAGCTAGGGGTTTGGGGCTGCTTTTGTTTTGCAAAAATGTTGAGATTTCAGTACTGTCATACTTTAGAAAACAGATACTAAAACACACACTTTATACTTGACTGGCTTCTATGCTCTATTGTAGTTTTAAGAGCCAGTGCTATACCGGCTGCATAGATGAACAACAAGGCAGTAGTGCCCAATTACACACTTTAATGATGCTTTCTATTTCCTGCTTTCCCCCATAAAATTGTGGAAAAAATACCTCTCAATTCATTAATCCAGAAAGCAATAAATGTATAAATATAAAAGAGAAGGTACGTCAAGGATGTAATTTCCTAGATTTAGCTGATGTAATTACTGTTTTTACAAATACATTTAATATTCACTTAACCCAAGATGTAAACTGCAAATAGGCCAACTAAAAATTTAACAGCCCTCATTTTCCCTGGTTGAATCTTTTTCAGAAGAGATCTATGCTGAAATGGTTACTCATTACTATGACTAATCTTCATTTTTAAATCTATTAGGGAAATGACAACTTTTTTCTTACAATATTTGTCCTATCAAGGCTCAGAAAGAAGAACACAAGTTTTGAGCAAGCCACATATAAGCAGGTGGATTCCACAGGTTGCCTGCTATATCTTTGTCTATCTGCTTATTCTGCAGGTGCATTCCTCATCCCACTAAACTGAATGTAGATTTCAGTGCTAAGGCTGATCCTCGTTAATGACATTGACAGTGGGGTTGAGTGCACCCTCAGCAAGTCTGCTGATAACACAAAGATATGGGGTGCAGTCAACACACCCCAGAGAGACAGGATGCCATCCAGAGGGACCTAGACAGGTTTAAGCACTGGGCCCATGAGGTTCAACAAATCCAAGTGCAAAGTTTGCGCCTGGGACATGGCGACCTTCACTAACAATACAAGCTGAGAGGTGAAAGGACTGAATGCCAAACCTGCCAAAAAAAGACCTGGGGGGACTGATGAATGGGAAGCTGGACACAAGCCAGCAATGTGCCCTCACAGCCCAGAAAGCTACCATACCCTGCATCAAAAGAAGTGTTGTCCAAACACCAGGTTGAGGGAGGTAATTCTGCCCCTCTACTCTGTGCTCCTGAGGCCTCTCCTAGAGTACTGCATCCAGACGTGGAGTCCTCAGACAGGAAAGACACAGACCTGTTGAAGAACATCCAGAGGAGAGCCACAAAAATGATCCAAGCGATGGAATACCTCTCCTGCAAGAACAGGCTAAGAGAGTTGGGACTGTTCAGCCTGGAGAAAAGAAGGCTCTGAAGTGACCAGATAGCTGCCTTTCAATAGCTAAGGGAGAACTATAGGAAAGAAGGGGACAGATTCTTAAGCAAGGTCTGTGGAGACAGAAGAAGGGGAAATGGTTTCAATTTAATGAGGGTAGATTTAGGTTAGATATCAGGAAAATGTCTTTTACAGTGAGGGGGGTAGTGAGGCACGGCAACAGGCTGCCAGAGGTATGATGGATGCCCCACCTCTGGAGACTTTTAAGATGAGCCTGGATCAAACTATGGGAAGTCTGATCTAGCTGTGGATGTTCTTGTTCATTACAGGGGAGTTGAACTAGATCACCTTTAAGAGTCCCTTTCAACTCTATGAATTCTATGATTCTTTGTCACATAGAAGAAGATAGAAATTCTTGCTTTTTTTCTTTTTCTTTTTTTTTTTTTTTTTTTGCTTTTCATTTTTTTTCCCTCCTATTACCATGGTAGTTGAATGTAAGACTGGCTGGAAAAAAGAATTCCCCTTAGCATTTTGATAATGCACATTGGAACAGAACAAAATTAACAAAAGAAAAGCAAAATCCTTTTAAAATCTCATTATAGCTTCTCATAGAGAGTCAGCAGATGAAAGACAGAATCCTACATCCTCCTTCCCTTACCAATGTGCTCACCAAGTTTGCATCAACCAAATCAACACAGCTCTTTAATATGCTTCCTTGAGTTCTGTCAAGACACAGAACTCCTGTGCTGTGAAGGTTGGATTAGAGCGTTCGCCTGAGGTTTCTTCTGTAAAATTAACACACTTCCTTCTCGGACCATTCCAGCCAGCGCTCAGTCAGATAATGCACAGATATCATTCAGGTATGCTGTCAATGTTCTTTGCCAGTAGGCTGTTTGGACACAGACCCGTCTTTTTAAGGAGAAAAGAGTTTTGTCTTGTGGAAGATAGATGTGCACTGACACATCTCACATGTTGTCAGCAACTGCGATGTGTAAGGTAACACAAGTCTTTCACCATCAACATGCTTTTCTACAACCTTTAGGGTTTGGTGACTATATATTTTGTAACAGAGTCTTTGCATCAAAATTCACAGCTCAGTGAGCAAGAATATCACACAAAATGTAAACTGAGGTGAGAATGACAAATAAGAAACACTCAATACAATAAATTCACAAACAATTTGACTTGATCATGAACATTTTCATCATTAATAACCTTTTTGCAGACATCTACAAATTCATTCTTATCATTCATTTTTTTGAGCATACAGATGACTTTTCTCTACTTTTTTTTTTATCTTGATGCTCTTATCTGGCTATCTTACTCCATGATGTATATTTTACAAAACAGTCAATGAAGTAAAACGGCCTTAAATAAAGCATAAGTTCTATACAACTATGCCTTAGGATGCTATTACTTTTGAGATTTTCCTAATGCTAACAAAGACTACTATTCACTCATTTAAATTACATTCACTTAGTAATATTCATTAACTGCTCAAATAACTATCTCTAATCATTTTTGTATTTAATTGCTTGTGATATAAAGTAAGTAAAGCAGTATAGGTTTTACATATGAAGCTGTGATATACATAACTGTCCCTTGTATATCTACTAGGTGACACTAAAACAATAAAAAGGGCATCAGAGGTTATCATCACAGATTTCAGGAGAAATCTCAATAGGAGAAAGGAAATATCACTCCTATTTTTAAGAAATGGACAAAGCAAGAGCCATGGATCAGGCAGGTGAGCCTCACATCTGTGTCAGGATGTATCATGAAGTAGATTCTCACGGAAGCTATGCTTAGACACATGTGAGACAGGATATGATCCAAGACAGCCAGTATGACCTGTCCAAAGATCATGCCTGACCAACCCGGTGGCTTTCTATGACAGAGTGATAGCATGGGTGGACAAAAGAAGGGCAACTGATTTCATCTAGCTGAACTTCTGTAAGGCCTTTGACACAGTCCTGCACCACATACTTATCTCTAAATTGCAGAAATGTGGATTTGATGGATGGAGTAGGGGGATAAAGAGTTGGTTGGAAGGTCACAACCAAAGTGTTTTGGTCAATGGCTCTACATCCATGTGGAGGGCAGTCATGTGGAGGTGTGCCCCTGGGGGGTCTGCCTTGGGACCAGTGTTCTTCAACATCTTTATCAATGATCCACATCGTAGGATTGAGTACATCTTCAACAAGTTTGCTGATGACACCAAGCTCAGTGGTGCAGTTGACACAAAAGAAGGAAGGGATGCCATCCAGAAGGGCCTGGACAGGTTTGAAAAGTGGGGCCACCTGAGCCTAATGAAGTTCAAGAAGGCCAAGTGCAAAGTGTTGCATTTGGGTTGGAAAATCCCAGACATGTATACAAACTGCAACTAGAACTCATTGAGAGCAGCCCTGCCAAGAAGGGGTGATGGTAGGCAAAAAGCTGAACATGAGCCAGCAGTGTGCACTTGCAGATCAAAGGACCAATCATATACTGGGCTGCATCAAAGGAGCAGTGGCTAACAAGGAGGGAGAGGTGATTGTCCCCCTCTACTGTGTCCATCTCAGGCCCCCTCTGGAGTACTGCACCCAGGCCTGGGGCCCCAGCAGAAGAAAGGCATAAAGCTGTTGGAGCAGGTTCAGAGAAGGGCGATGAAGATGGTCAAAGGGCCAGAGCACTTCTCCTCATGAAAAAAAAGTTGGGAGAGGTGGACTTGTTTAGCTTAGAGAAGAGAAGGCTCTGGGGAGACCAGTATTTGAGGAGAACTTATAAACAGGAGAGAGACTGACTTTTTACATGATCTGATGGTGATAGGACAAGGAGGAATGGCTTTAAACTAAAAGAAAGGAGATCTAGGCTACATGTTAAGCAGAAATTTTTTACACTGAGAGTGGTGAGACCGGCACAGACTGTCCATAGAAGCTCTGCATTCCCCCTCCCTGGAGGCACTGAAGACCAGGTTGGATGGCGCCATGGGCAGCCTGAGCTGGTGGGGGGCAGCCCTGCCCATTGCAGAGAATTGAAACTAGATAATCTTTAAGGTTCTTGCCAAACCATTCTATGATTCTATTAATAATACTTAAACAAGAACTATAAGGCAAAGATAAAATACTTTAAAGGTTCTAATTTAAAAAAGATAAGATGTAATCCGTATTTCTTTGCTGAATTAGTACAAGTAGAAAAATATCCTTACAGCTGAGAGGAGAAATTGCCAGCTAGACTAAAATTCTGGAAATTACTCATACTTCTTTCTTTGTTTGGCAACACAGACTTTGAAATTACATATGATCAAAGAGCAGCTTCTACCCTGGAAAAGGCAAAAGCTAACAACAAACCAAGAAAGACCTAAAATGCTGCATAAATGTAGTAATTTGATGACCATTTAATTTACTTCATGCAATAAAAATCTTGCTTCGTGAGAAATAATATTTTGTTAAAATACTTTTTCATTATTTTTGCAATTAAAAATACCTGAGGCTACATATAAAGCTGTTAGTTTTCTCAAAGCCAAAAAAGTTATGGCCTTTCTCTATTAAAAATGCATGTTTCAGATGTAATAAGATGAAATTTTTCTCTCTGATTCTCCAATAAAGACCTAATCTGCATGCCATATTGCCCAAGAATGTATGATATTTCCGACACAAAGCACTGGAAATATCATGCTGATGTATTTCAATAATATATGAACATAAAATCCAAGCAGTGACTCCAGATATCCTACTGAAAAATTAAACAGAACATGATTACTTTGAACATAGTTTGTAATGCAACTGCTAAGAATAAAAGACAGTGAAATCCATTAGAATTAGTATACCTACGGGGGAGGGGTAGTGGGAAGGGATTGTTCAAAGTTTTCCTTCGGTATCACCACTAAACAAAAATTCTAGTTTCCAAGTTCATTCTGCTGTCATGTCTTTGAATTGACCTACTGTGGGAAGTGGCACAGAAGTACTGAGAGACAGAAGTCATGTCTTAAGATCTGCACTGGGACTCAGAAGTGACTCTAAACATCACGGTTGAGGGGAAAGATATCAGCATGGAAACCCTTGGTTGCCCTTTCTCAACTTGAGGATCAGTTGTTTCTCTGATCGGCTTCTGCATATGTTTTACCATGAAGCTAACGTCTAACCTAGAGATATTTAAAACTTGAGTAATTTTAGCAAGGTCTGCACAAAAACAGTATCAAAGAAAAGGAAGTACGTATATTTTTGTCCGAACTTCTGTTGAACATACAAAAGGAAATACCAGTTTCAGCAAGACTCTGTTAAGCAACTCCCTCTCTTTCTGTACAATTGTAATAGGGCTCCTACTAAAGCAGATGGAAGCATTTCTGCCATTTCTTCTTTGTTGGATTGACTGTGTTTTTGTCACAGGAGTGCACAGTCAGAAAGGCCACAATTGGTATGAAATGAAAACAAGATGTAAGCCAAGTGTAAAGCGTTTTGTGGTATCTTACAGTGGAAGAGACTGAATAGCAAACTGCGTGCTCCATGGCATTCCAAAACTGAGCACTTTCAGAGACAGACTCATAGGACTGACATATGAATTCACTGATTGATCTCATATGATTAACACAACATTCCTTTGAAACATATTCAAGAAGCACTGGAATATGAACGCTTCTGCCAAGGCAGCATAGTTATTATAAACTGAACATGGTTTAAATGAAATCAGCATTCTGCTCCTTTGTTATGCTTCAAACGCACAGCAAGTGACTTTAAAAGGAAATCCTTCCTTCCAGCCCCCAGTTCTAAGTAGGTGTTTTTTTTGCACATGGCTAAATGCTTCTGGAATACGTGTTTCCCAAATACATACAACAAAATATAAAGCCTCCCCAAAAAATAATACTTAGGTTCTAAATATTTAAATTTAGAACATACCAGATTTATAAGCAATAGGTAATTCCTCTTTTTGCATTCACCCCATGCACTGAATAAGGCTGTAATCCTGTAAAGTGTGCCTGCATCCTAATATATCAGAACATGACAGGGAGTTAACACTGCAGCTGAAAATCTGGCAACTCCTCTCTCTGAATTAGGCACTAATTTTGCAATTTAAGATTCCCCAGACATTGTATTTTGGTTTTTCAGTATCCCAAGTTGTTGTTTTTTTTTTCCTTTGTAAAACCAAGCTGGAGACTGGAGCACGCTATGAGAAGCACTAAGACTTGTCCCTCCACTTCTGTCAACTACCAATAGGGCCTGAGCAGCTCGGAGCCACTGAGCCACCATTCAGGAGCTGGCAGAAGGCAGCTGGTGCCTTTGCAGAGAGAAAGATCCTTGTAGAGCCACTCTGTGAGCAAGGAGACAAGGCTCCACAGTGCAAATCATATTGCTTTGTGGCAACAGGGAAAAAAATTATCACTTTCTTCAGCTTCACTAAATTTACAATTTCCAGGCATAAACAATAGAAATATTTCAGGAATTTGTATGCAATTACCTGTTCAAGTTTGGCTGTACTGTTCATCATGACGTTTTCAGATGCACTGTCTTGAGACTGCTGCTTACACAAACCTTTAGCTGCATCCTTGAACATGGTGTCTTTCTCCAGCAAACTGTCTTGCTTGGCAATTGGTAAAGCCAGGGGATTGCTACAAAGAGAATCAATAAAGCAATTAGATTCCTGTTGAAGATGTCAAATAAACAAAAGATTGACCAATGTAGGTGGAACAAACACAGAACTAAGGTACAATTCAAGGCTGAGACGCTTGAGTTAGTTCAAGTACAAAAGCAGAAATTGGTAATAAACTAAACTGTTCACCAAGGTGGGTCTGCTTCTAAACAGACACAGAGCAAAAGACTTTGATTTAAAATTCACCTTTATGCAGATCCATTTTGAAGCAGAACTAAGCAAACCAAACAGAATATGCATGAGACTCTATTTGACAGCACTAGGCTGGGGCAAATCAATAGGCAATTTGAAAACTGAATTGAAAATGCACAATTAATGTATGTAACACTGTTTTGAAAAGTAATGTGTTAAAAATAATTCAATACAGATATTGCCATTGCAGTTAAAAAAAAAAACAAAACAAACAAAAAAAAAACACAACCTTTTAGCTTTTCCTAATTAGACAATGCCAAACTACATTTTATGAATAAAAGTTGTGTTGTATTTGTGGTACACTTAAAAAAACAAACAAACAAATAAAAAACCAAATGAACTCCTGAAATCACTGCCAGTACGTACAATACACTTTATTCACATGTAAATGGAAACTCATTTTTACATGCATATAGATATTTTCCCTACTTTGAAACATCAGACCATGTTTCAAAACCACAGTTTTAAAAAACAATGTCAAACTTGGAAGATTTGGCAGTGTTTTACACCCAGAGGAATTAGTGAGGAATCAGCCCAGGAGTTGAGAACACAAACATTGTACAAAAAAATAGCTTGGCCTCTGATAGTGCAAACAAGACAATTTCAAGGAGTATACAGCAAGTCCTTGCCAAAATGTGTATGTAATTTATTTTAAAAGTAGATGTGGAGCCAATGTGGGAATAGTGCATTCCACTATAGAATATTCTGTTATTCTGTGAAAATAAACATCTATATTTACTGCTTTGATTCACATAATTTGGCCGTAAATCTGGTCACCAATTGTGACATAGACAAAAGATCCAAGAGCCAAAAGCCTTTTGCCTTGCTTTTGAGCCATTATCTAATCCTTTTTATGTACAAGAGTTGCTCTGAAAGTAGTGCCTTCTATTTTATTATGCTGGCCCACAGTGTAGGAGGCAGATGTTGGTGGGAGGGCAGTAGAGGTTGAACTTTCCTGCCAATATTCCATTACATGTTGCTGCTGTGCGATGTGGAAGCAGACAGACAGTGTGACAGAATGGCATCTGACATGGAAGTGTATATGAAGCAAAGGGAGATCATTCAATTTTTCCATGTAAAAAAAATGGCACCCTTTGACGTTCATCAACTCTTGCTGAACGTTTTTGGAAACCAAAAAGTGGATGTGAGCACAGTGAGGCTGTGGGTGGTGTGTTTCAGCAGTGATGACAATGGCATGAAAGGCAGCCTCATTCTGGATAGCTATGCACAGCTGTTGCATAATGAAGAGCATCTTGATCAGCTCATGCATGCAGATCGGCAGATTACAACCAGGGAACTCTGTACACAGCTGAATATTGGCATCAATGTGTTGGTAATTATGGTGGCAATGTTGGAATATTGCAAAGTTTGTGTCAGTTGGCTCCCACAAATGTTCACACAGGAACAGAAAGAACACCATACGCAATTTGTCAGGACCTGTTGAACCAATGGGAAGCTGAAGGTGTCAGTTTTGTTGATTGCAACATTAGCAGTGATGAGATATGGTGGCACTACTATGAGACAGAGTCAAAATGGCAGTCCATGGAATGACGATATGTGAGCTCCCAATCAAAGAAAACGTTCAAGATGCAGCCCAAAGTGAGTAAAGTGATGTATGCTGTCTTTCGCAATAGGAAAGCGGTGATCCTTCTTGATTTTCTGGAAACTGGATAAATCATCAATTCTGATCACTAGATAATAACGCTGACTAAGCTGAAGGCTTAGAGAAGAGGCCAAAGAAGACAGCTTTTCTTTTGCAATGTGATAACACCAGGCCCCATATCAGCAGAAGACTGTGGAGCACATTGCCAATCTTGGCTGGACTA
The DNA here is from genome assembly GCF_019238085.1 of Lagopus leucura. Taxonomy (NCBI): domain Eukaryota; kingdom Metazoa; phylum Chordata; class Aves; order Galliformes; family Phasianidae; genus Lagopus; species Lagopus leucura. Next base: position 42,093,521 of record NW_024962262.1, read on the forward strand.
TCCTACCACACCCACCATGTAGTCTGAATGTGGTACCTTCTGCCTTCTATCAATTCAGGCCTGAACTGATGAAAGATGGACTACGTAGATAAATTAGGTAAATTGCAAAGATTCAAGATTTTTGAGTATGTGCAATTTAATATTTTTCTGTTTAATTTTTCCACTTCTATGCTAACTTTATAACATACATTAGAAACACTGTTTTTCAAATTCAGACATAAACTTCTCACTTTACCCATAAACTCTTCAGGTGTTGCTAAAGTGACTTACACTGTAAAATAGGGTAAAATGTGCAAAAAATACCTATTGTTTCCACGGATGCCTTTTTTAACTTAAAAGGGGGATACACCATAACTTTTTCAACTGTTCATCTTGCCTCAGGTTCAAGAAGATAAAGGAAGAGTTAAGCCAAAATGATGTTACATAATAGATCAGGAGAGTTATCAAGAGTAATTGTTTTTGAAAAAAGGAAGCATTGTTGGTACTACCATATATGACTTGGAAAAGATCTTGCATGTTACATGGAGGAAAAGTCACTTCAGTTTTTACTTATACAAGCTGCCATATATGCAACTAATTTATTTGTTTTTTTAGTAATCTAAGATGGTTTTCTATGAATTTCCATCCTCTGGCATTTTACTGTTTCTTACAAAAAGGCTTGGGCTACCTTGCACTGCCATGAGATTAACTGAATGTTTTACATTTCTAAACATTAAGCTATGGAGTTAACATCTCTGGCTATCAATTAAATCAATTACTTGGTTTTATCATCAATATTCAAATCAATACTGCAGTTTTAATCCAGGTAGAAAAAACATGCAAAAAGAATTCTATCAAAACAGAATCTGCAATGTCATTTTCATGTGCTTTTAGAACTTACAGGTTAAATTCAACAGAACTTCTCAGTTCTGTTACTGTAATCCTTCCACTGGCTAATGTAAACTGCATAATACCTGAAAAGTCAGTCTTAAAACTTTTTAAAGTAACATAACATAAACTTCTGAATGGATTAAACACAATAAAAAGTGTGGCAATAAACTAAGTTAAATTCCCCAAGCTGAGTCTGCTGACTGAGGCCAGTAAGCGAACTCCCTATCCTTACCTCAGCCCACAAGCTTCCTTCTTCTCAATCCTCCTCTTCTCCCCCCTGTCTCACTAAAAGGGAGAAGAGGGGGGAAGGTGGCTGGGGCAGTGCCAACAAGGGCAGTCCATTCATATCCTTCCCAGTCCACCTCTCCTCAATCCAACTATCCACTATCAAGCATACCACAAATATAATAACTCCTATTTTATTTTATTTTTTAACTGAATAAAGATGCAGACCTTCAATCAGTCTTTTCATACTTTTCTTCCAGAAATCAATACATTAATTTAATGTAGAACCCGTACAATCAGATTTGTTGACAGGGTACATGCTATTTGTAATTGCTTGTTTATCATTTTGCAGTCTCCTTTACAGTGCTTTTCTCTACTGAGAGACGGCCACAAAGAAATACAACTACAACATCGACTTAAATAAACTCTTGTGAAACTATCTCATCCATCTAAACATACTTCTTTATGTCAGGAGAGTTGATGGAGTACGGAAATAATATAGGCTAAAGCAATTGTAACTGTGGGTTAATCCTGTGCATTTGTCTTTGCAGCTCGTTTGATACACAAGACCTGCTCAGATTCATCTTCAAACTAGTATGTCACACGTCTGTCTATTGGCTTTAATAAAGCACAAAGGACAGAACTCACTTTCAGCAATAGCCATTGAAAAGGTAAGAATTTGGTTGAACAGTCATCTAGACTGCCTCCCTAATGAATCAAGACTAAAAGGCACTCGTGATGATAATTCGCTCTATCTTGAGAAAACAGCTATTACTATCTGAAAGAATAACCCTCTGTAAGGCTTTATTTTTCATTGCTGAACAAGCACACTACACAGCTGAGATAAATACTGTTTCTAAGCAAAACAGAACTCTGCAGAGAGTACAGAGTGGATAACTCATATTTTCTAGATTTTCAGTAGTGATACCTGAGTCATGTATGTGCGCAGTGCAGCAGTCTTTTGCATTTCAAGATCTCTCCTGTCTGCAAATTGCTGACTGGCCAGACAGTCCTCGGATACTCACCATGCTGCTAGCAGAACTGAGAGCTACTAAGCACGGAGATCTGGCTCAAGAAGTCTCTAAATCTAGGACTGCTGAAAATCTGCAACATTACTTCAAGCTTACCACATCCTTATATATTTTCCCCCTTGCTATATCCAATGGACCACTCTCAAATGCAGAGCACAGGACTAAAGATATCTTTGGTTTGACCTATTACTGAATTCCAATGTAGGCTATGTAAGCACTACCGAATTCATTGCAGTCACACACTGGGACAACGCTGCCAAGAAATGCAAGAGCAGTTAACCTGCCCGCTTTCGTAAATAAATCCATCTCCATTATTTTTCCACTCTATGTCCTTTGTTTTCCCAAAACTTCCAGTGAAGTTCATCACCCATGGCAGTTTTATATGACTGTCATGTGAAGAGTAACCATTTAGAAAGTCCTCAAGAAACAGCTCTTGTATTTTGGGAATGAAAGTGTGGAGAAGGAAGATTCTCAGACTGCTTCTATCATGGTCAAACCACACATTTTAAAAGTTAATGTGTTTTAGCATTAAAGAACAGTGTCCAGTACAAAATCTAGCAAAAACTTCTAGAATATAAAACACTGGAAAAGCAAAATGGATGACACATTATCCAATACATAAGAATAATAAAGTGATGAAAACCTCTAAAACCTGTAAGAAAAAATTAGTTTGCTAGGCAACATTGCAGTGTTACAGAAGTAACCTATGTACTTTCTACTTCTGATTCTTTTACTTCTGATTCAGAATACTTCTGATTGTTACTTCTATCAATACTTAAAAATACAGTTTTTCATTATGTTTGAGAACCTCGAGCCTTCGTTTTTTTAACTCAAAATTTATACTTAATTTTATCACAATTGCTTACTCCTATCAGATTTCGTTTGTGTTCCAAATACGTTCTGCAGACTACAAATTATAACTGATAAAAATGAAAATTAATGTATCTTCTCTGTCTGTCTGTACATAGTTTGAGAGGTTTATTTATTTTTTCCCAATATCCCGTGGTTGGTCCAAAAAAATAGTTACACAGTATTTTACAGCCTCATGTTACTAAAATGCTTCAACTACACAGCAACTACATGGCAACTGTGTTGTGTATAATGGATTACAGCATAAGGAAAGTAGAATTTGAGAAATTGACAACATTCTTTACCATAAAACTACCATACGCTATTTTACATCTTTTACATCTCTTTTTTACTTATGCATGGCAACCTTTTCTCAATTTTTTTTTCAAGATTTACTCAATTTTTTTCTCAAGAAAATACAAAAAAAGTTCAACATTTAAAATTTAAGATACAAATTGACTCTTTGATTCAATGTATTGTGAAATTCAACTTAATCACACTTGAATTCTAAGCAGTATAAACTACAAACCTATAGCTATCTGGGGCCATATCATTTTATCTGTGATTTTTACTTTCAGGTCTTTTCCCTGCTTCATTCATAGGTATTGGTAGCTTTACTGCATTATTCTCATCTATCTTACTAAAAGGTTTCTTGGATCCATAGTGTTAAATTCATAATTCTGCTAAAGATAATGACAGATGATTTTACTGGCAATCATAACCATGCATTTTACTACTCACAGAATTAAGGCTGAATTTAAATTTTTAGAATTAAGGTTGACAAGAAGAAAGGGAAAGGGGTAAAGGGGAAAAAATGAAGAAGGGGAAAAGGAAAAATGGGAAAAAGGGAAAAAATAAGAGATTTGGTAAATTTCCAAAATGAAACACTTGATCCATCAAATCACACAGAGTTACAAAATGGCTGAGGTTGGCAGAGAGCTCTATTGAGGTAATCTTGTCCAACAGTCCTGTTCAATTAGGGCCACATGTAGCAGGATGACCAAGGCCATGTCCAGTCAGGTTTATCTCCAATGACACAGACAGGATGCATCACTCTTAACAAAAAACACTTACAGTTTATTGGAAAGCGTGGGCAGATCATGGATGATCTCTTCATAAGGCTCTTCTTGAGATAAAGTAGGAACGGATAAAGGGTCTTTCATTTTTTCCTCCCAAACAATTTCAGCCTTCAGAAGCATTTCCTCAATAAACTCAGAAGCTGCAATATCTAAGACGTTGGAACATCAAGATATCAGACAAAAAGAAAAAACAGTACAGGAAAGCTCCTTTCAATTCAACTCTCCAGATCAAATTAAGATTAAGCTGACTAGATAACCATTTTGTTAAAACGAAAAGGATTGCTCCAGATACTGATCATAAAATAATACTTGAAATACATAAGCAAATGAATTCAGTATGAAATCAAGCTGTTCTGTGCAAAACCTCAAAACCCATTTGTGCAGTGAACTGAAGTATTTATTTAACAACTCAAAGGACATGAGGAGAAACAAACTCTTTCACCTGTGCACTTCAATGAAAACACACTCAAATTCTTTTCAAATCTATTTCTACAAACAAGATTTATGTACAGAACCGCTGAAATGAGATGTAATTGCAGACCAGAAATACAGTTAACTCAGTTGTATCTAATGCATACTAAATGTATTTAGACAGCTGTATTATTAGGTGATCTCAGTTTAGTCCTTAGTATTTAATAAAAACTGTCATGTATCTAAATACAAACAACTTTCATGAGATTAAGTTTTTGTCCCCTAGCAGTACACCTGTAGATAACACATCATCTGAAGCATAACTTAACCTATTTTATTATGCAAAGGAAGTTTCTCCTACTAATCTGACAGAAAGAAAATACAGTCTTCTATAATGCTAGGTTCCATCCTCAATTTTATTCCAGACTTAGAAGATTTCTTCTTTTCAGCACTACTACCTAGCATTATTGACATTAGTTCTGCATTGTTGATTGGGTTAGTTTTGAAGTCCCTTCCAACTTACACTAATCTATGATTTTATTTTCCTTAGTCAGTACTTCGGATCCTGTTGCTATTTGGCCAAAGAAAGTGACTTATTCTGGGGGAAGCAATAGGTATTACATGTGAAAGCTGGACAGTGAAATTGTGTTTGGTCAGCAGCAACAGGGATTCTAGTTCATGAGGCATCTACTATTATCAACTGAGAAACAGAAAGGAATTCAGTAAGAAGTCACCAAGACTTACATCAAACGTAAGTGCAGCTATCACAAGGCACTCAAGAACTTAAAAGGAAAAATCAGAAATAATGATCAAAGAATGCAACAGATGGAAGAAAATGTCATCATGGGATATGAAACTGTTGACATGACCATGACAAGCAATTCTCAGCAGCATACAGAAAACATATATATGCATGTATGTATGTAATGTGTATATACCCACTACATAAAGTACATGCATACATACACATGCATGTATGTGTGTGTGTGCATATTTATGTGTGCATGTCTGTGTATAACAAGCCAGCACGAAGGAAAGAAGTATCACGGTAACTAATATACAGATAACTTGCATAGATTTTCACCTACCTGAAGGTTTCTCATTATTGCAGTTAAGAAGATTGGGATTTGCCCAGTGCGTCAAAAGCAGCTTCACAAGGCTGGTCTAAAATGGGTAAAAACAGAAAATGAAATGGCAGAAGTAGCACATTTGTCATTCAATGAATTTTGTCCTAGCTGAAATCACCGAATAAAACAAAGGCAACAGCTTCAAAATTCCACTTTTTGCAGCTAATTTACGGCTTTGTATAAATCACAAGAGACAGAGTGAAATGTAGCTCTCATTCAATTTCACTGTATCCTCAGCATAGTCCAACCCCACAGACTCCCTCCATACTTAAATGCGTAAAGAAATCCTCATCAGCAAGGAAAAAAAACTAACCCTACATCATCACCTGTCAAAAGATTGAAATTGTAAGTATTTTTTTATGTCTAGTTTACCGTGTGCCACCACTTCCAAAGGGATATGAGTCACATCTACCCTGGAAGTAAATCTCTTCTTTGTTAGCAGTGAAAATTGGCATATTTATCTTACATTTACCAAGCCCATTTAACCTAATAGAAATGGTAGCAATTATAGTGCGGTACAGTAGGGTAGAGTATTATAGAATAAAAAGGTCTAAAACATATTTTTCAAATCCCGCAAGAATGCTGCAGGCAATTGTTTTCAGCAAGCTTTCCTATCATTGCACCAAAGTCTCAGTGTACATTTATCCATAAAAGATGAACGTAATGTCTACGTTGAATTGGTTGGAGAGAAAGGAATAAGAAAGAAGGAATTTCATCAGAAACTACACAAGAAAAGGAAAAAATATGTTGTGAATGCAAAGATAGAGCTCAGCTATGCTGGAAAACTATTTGCACTTTCAGATAGATGCCAGGCAAATGGAATTTATAATGCAAATATAATCACCAGGGCTGGCCAGGGTGCGCTAGAGAGGAAAGTAAGCTGTGAAGGAAAGAAAGCATTCTCTACAGCAGAATAAATAAGTTTAAAACAAAAACAATCAAAAAATAAAAAAAAAAATTAAAAAAAAAAAAAAATTAAACCTGAATTCAAAGGGAAAAGCTAGCAATTTTAAAAATAGGCATAAAAACAGGCAGCAAATAAATAAACACACAAATAAATAAAGGATTAAAAGGATGGAAATCATTGCAATATAAACAGTAAAATTCAATGTGGATTCAATATATAGCAGACAATCTACTTGGGAGGAGCATGATAAGGACAAATCAGCTAAACACAAAGATAAAAACCCTCTAACCTCTCATCACAGAAAAACAAGGAAAGCACTTTTTTAAATTTTTATTAATTTAAAAAAAAAAAAAAAAAGTCTTGCTCTTCTCGGTTTTCTAATACTGGTTTCCTATTCTGTCAGTAGCAGCAGAAAATTCAGCAAACTGAGAAAGCAGGGAGGAAGCTTTATTTCCAAATCCAATTAGCCCTGCTTTCAACAAAGAACCCTCAACACATATTTTTCTGTGTTTTTTCCTATGAAAAAATGGAACGTGCTTAGTCACTGAGCTAAGTAAATTGGTAACAGTTACATAATCTCATCAACAGCTATTATGAAAAAGTGGTAGTTGTATCAAAATCATGTTTTTTCATGCACTTGCATCTTACTAACAATAAATAGCTTCTTGAGTTACCAAATCTTTGGCTTTGTGCTACAAAAAGACCATTCCCTGGTACAAGGTCAATGCTTCCTGCTGTTAAGGAAATAACTCCAGCTGGAAATCCTTGATTCAGGTCACTGCTAATTTCAGATAACTGCTTTTGAATAAGCAGAAATGTCTTAGTTTAACTTCATCCTTTTATGTTTCAGAAAAAGTATTTTAAAATCCAACTGTCACATCTTCAGAACTGTGCTAACAACAGAAATATTGACTTAACAATCACAGCAAGTTATCACTGTCTGAAAGTATTTCTATTGAATTGAAGAGACAAAAATGAATTAGATATGACTAAGATAAGAAAAATTGCAGACAATAAGAAAAAAAAATGACACATCCTTCTTTTCTTACTTTTCAGCATTGTCTGTGCTGGTTTATATGGGCTGAACCAAAAGTAATGCCTCTTATTTTATTACACTGGTCCATAACCCAGAGTTGGATGTTGGTGGTATGGCAGTAGAGGCTGAACCTTCTCACCAATATTCCGCTACATTTTGCTGCTATGCAACAGATGGCAGTAGAGAGGCAATCCGACAAAATGGTACCTGACATGGAAGTGCATATGAAGCAAAGATGTGTCACTGAATTCCTCCATGTACAGATTTAAAAAATGAATAAGGGATGTTTCACTGTGCACAGAGAAGTACAAGTAATGGAAATCATTTAAAACATCTTCCTTAAAAAACATCACTTGATTCTCCTTCGATGCCACTAATCATTCAGTGTCTTTTGACAGGATTCCAAGAGACTGCTTTCACCCTACGCTCCTCTTCTTGGAACTTAGCTCTGAGCACTCCTCTTTATAAAACTGCATGATGGGGCAGAGTAAACAGCAAGTTTGTTGTTGACACAAAATGCTACAAGCTTGCAACAGAATGGTTGGAAGACTGCGTAGGGGAAACGGACCTGGGGGAAATGTTTGACACTTGAGTGAACATAAGCATGCAGTGCGTCCAGGGGTCCAAGAAGACCAATGGCATCCTGGCTTGTATCAGAATTAGTGCTGCCAGCAAGAGCAGGGAAGTGATCATCCCTCTGTACTTAGTACTGATAAGACTGCATCTCAAGCACTGTGTTCAGTTTTGGGCCCTTCACTACAAGAAAGACATCAAGGCTCTGGAACATGCTCAGAGAAGGGCAACAAGGCTCATGAGGGGTCTGGAGGAGGGTCAGGGGTGACCTTACTGCTCTCTATAACTACCTAAAGGGAGGTTGTAGTGAGATGGGAGTTGGCTTCTTCTCCCATGTAACTAGCGATGGGACTTGGAGGAATGCCTCAAGTTGAGCCAGGGGAGATTAGATTGGATGTTAGGAAATACTTCTTCTCCAAGAGCGTGGTCAGGAACTGGCTGCTCAGGGAGGTGGTAGAGTCACAGTCCCTGGACATGTTCAAGAAACATTTAGATGTTGTACTGAGGGACATGGTTTAATGGGAAATATTGTTGATAGGTGGATTGTTGGATGCATGATCTTAGAGGTCTTTTCCAATCTTGGTGATTCTATGATTCCATGGGAGGAGTGGATGGTACACAGTGGGTTTATGCTGCCATTCAGAGGGATCTCAGTGATCTGTAGAAATGAGCTGATCGGAGCCTCGTGTATTTCATCAAATAGACATACTAAATGCTGCCAGAGGAGAACAACAACCTCAGGAAGCAAGACATGCTAAGGACCACTGAGCTGGAAATAGGTCTGCACAAAAGGACTTTTGCTTCCTGGTAGACCCCAACTATTCTGTGAGTCTGTGTGATGCAGTAAATTTCATGTATGGCTTTTCCAAAGAAGACCACTTCGTCTCTATGTGAATCAATCTGTTAGTAAACTTTTAACAGTTTGAATATTTGTGGACATAGAAAATTCTCAGTGAAAATATATTAAGAAAGATTATACTATTACAATTTACAAATCATATTTAAGTAAAAAGATTTGTGCATTTCAAAACTCCCAGCTTGATAAACAAGACAGACTGCATCATCAAACGTGCAGACAGACTACTACAGTCATACCAGCAGGAGTAGCAAGTAAGAAAAAAAAATGAAGCTTGCCTACAATAAATTTCAGTACTCGAAGGAAATATTACAGAAAAAGAAAGTGTGATTCACATTAATGAGAGCATTATGATCTAAGGAGCTAGAAAAATAAACAAAGATGAATACAGAAAACATTTACTGGGCAGGGGGGCACTGGAGTTGAACAGTTCTTTAAAGCTAATGAAATATGGAGTTCAACATTGAAATTAAAAAGTTATGAGGGGAAAAAACAATCAATAAATGATTACAGTAAGCATATTATGAAAATACAACTTTCCCTTAAAGGTAAAGGGGCTAAGTTTTACCACACTAGACATTAGCAAATCTTTCTGTTTTAAAGTTGGACATTTCCTATCACGCTTATTGACATGGTTCACCACTAACCATTTGTTCTTCCACTTAGTTTTGATTTCCCAAGCTCTTTCTCTTTATTCTCTTTATCTGAGACTCCTAATTCCTTATATGTATCTCAATAACTTCTTTTCTTCCATCTTCTACTGGTGCTGCCACACTTTGTTTGGGAAAATGTTATTTTTCTTCTCCTTCTTGACATCCATCTCTCAAGTCTCTTTGACTGAGTCTTCCCTACCCTACACTTGTAATTGCCTTCCACTTACTGTTATTTTTTTAGGTTCCCACTCCATTTTCTCTGGATGTGGTCCCAAGCATGCCCTCATCCACAGTAAGAAAAAGACACATTATGGGAAACCAAAGCTTCATAGATTCACAGAACGGTTTGGGTTGGAAGGGACCTTGAAAATCACCTGGTTCCAACCTCCATACTCTAGACAGGGACACCTCCCTCCCACTAGACCAGGTGGGGAAAAACATAAATCCCCAAGAATTATTTTTTTAAAATCTAAGATATTTAAACACACATCTAAACACAACAAAACACTAGGCAGAACCCAAGAAATACTAGTGGTTACACCACTATCAAGAGTAATCTTCACCACTGAGTGAGATGGATTACATCTGTACTCATAAGAACCTGTTGCTCAAAAGGTTAAACTTTATTTGACTGAGCTTAAAAAGTGAGTATTATCCTTACCATGTCAATTTTTACTAGGCACTTTGCTAGAATTGCTGCCTGTGACTTTTTATGATTTGTTGTGTTGTTTTTGTTTTTGTTTTTTTTTAAACTGTCAGAAAGATAAATCAGTCAAAAATGAAGCACTCCTGAGAGTAGGGTGTGGGAAAATATACTCCTCAGTCCTCGTGAGCTCCCATGTTCATACAGAGTGAAGACTTTGTATTAGACAAAGTGTTAACCAGAGAAAATCTGGATGTTAAAAAGCTAAGCAATAAAAAATATAAATCCATAAAATAATAAAGTAAAATCAATAAAATAATAAGTTTGTTATTACTATTATTATCACTATTAGTACTAAGCTCTTATAGCAGAATTGTTGTAACTTGAGGCTGGTTACATATTCTGTAGACAGAATAAATACAATCAGATAAGTCATCACAGAAAAAAACTACTTAGAAAAACATTGGAGAATTGTATTTAATTAATTAACAGGCACTTCAAAAAGCATCAAAGATATTAAGAAAAGTGCAAATTAGGAACCTACATTCAGTTAAGCTACTGGGGAGTGAAACAAAGAAAAGCAGAGCAAGTGACAGACTCTCAACACCTGTAAGATAATCATTAAATTATTTGAGATAGTGTGATTTCATTTTTAAAGACCACGTACTAGCTGCTCATTACAAAACAGTACGCCTTAAAAAACTGAATCTCATATAAAGCCAAAGTCTCATAAATAAATATCTAAATAGGAGTAGTATTTTTACATTTCCTCTGCAATTGCAAACTTGATCAATTTTACTGTTACAGACATATGAAATCATGTCTGACACTCATTACAGATCTCCTTTCTTAACACAGTGTAGACCAAGACAATATTTTCCCTATTTGAGAAAAAAGAAAAGAGGACTGTAGCCACCTGCAGTCAGCAAAATGGAACAAATGAGAAAAAGTAGGTTGCAGGAGTGAGAGTAGCAGCAGGGAGGGGAAAAAAAAATAACATAGCATGGATAAAGTGATGGACTTTGGAACTAGTAGCATCAAATAAATGAAGTGAAAGGCACAAAGCGGGATGTGGCAACAAGCCAGGATGTAGGCAGAGATGGATTAAGTAGAAAAAGAAAATGAAAGAGGAAAGTGACATTGTTAGGAAAAACCACTGAGACTGAACAAGAGGGACTGGGATTGTGAGCAAGTGGAAAACAAGTGGGAAAATGGGATAAGTACAACAGAAGGGCAGTAATTTTGGCACAAGTCAAAGTAGAGAAAAGAGAAATCTTGGATTAGAACCAGAGAGAGGAGGGACAGAAACTGGCTGTTCAAGGAAAGAAGGATTGGGATAAGAATACTAGAAATAGGGCATGAAGCCGGAGATGGGACAATAAATCAATGGAATAAAGACAAGAATTGAACAGATCGAAGGAAATCGAGCAAATAAGGCCAAAAATGGGAAGGACAAACTGTAAAAACTGTGTCTGTTCATAAACAGGGCTTGGAATGGAACCCAGACTTTCCCAGTGTCATTAACTGCCTTTCTGTAGTCAGCGTGCTTAACCTACATTGCTTAAAAGCACCTTTTAGGCCTCTGGAATAGCTCGAGTAAAGACAACCTAATACTGTTTTAACTAACGAAGTGATTTAGATCACTTCTGGTTTTTTTCAGCAGTCATTACTTCAAGACTATAACCTATTCTTCTATTTTTGAGACCTCAAGGGAATTAGACAAGTATATATACATATATATATAAAAACATTATGAGATCTCATGATTTAAGAAGCATTAAGTTACACTCATACAAGTCCTGTACTACAGCGGATCACAAATCTGGTAATTCTCAAAGTTTGTACCTGAACACTCCTATTAGCCTTCTTTATTACATATCACTCTCCTGTATTTATATATACATACCTATGTATACGAGCAGAAGTTCCTATCAGAGGTATTTCAGGAAAATTAATTTTAATTTCAATTATTGTTATCTTGCAGTAATTGAATAAAAATATAATGCAACCTGTGCACATTTCAGCTTTAACAATATCCTGTAACCAACTCCATTTTGTAAATGAAGCCGCCACAAGTCTGTGTATGAAGCTCAAGCGTTTATATCTATTTTCTTACCATTTGGTATTGTGCGAATCTAGCTTCTTTTGCCTTAGTGTTGTGCATTCGTAATTAGCATTTGAAAGATCTACCGAAACCTTCTGAATATATTGAGAGTGAAAGACAGATATCACAAGCAGAAATCCCAAAGAAGTCTCCCTGCTTGGGGAAAATGAGAGTAATTGGATCTGAAGGGAAATGCTGCTGCTCTACCTGAGTATTATCATGAATGCCAAAGATGAACAAAAAGATAAAAGAAAAGAGGGTGAGATATGTCTGGATAAAATATACTCAAAAGGGTTCTCTGACCATAAATGAAAGTTTCCAACTGCTTGTTCAGGAAAATATGTATTCCCTGAGTGACTATATTATTCTTTTTGAAATACTGAACAGGCACCTCCTTCCTTTGGTTCCACTCATTGAGAACATTTGTGGAATATGTTTGCAGAAGTCTGTAAATTGCATTAAAAGGAATTACTATGGCAGTGGACAAACTTGAATGAGATTTAATATCATTTCACAGAACGAGTTCAGGTATCCTATCTACACTGAAGAACATTCTAATCATCTCTATTCTTTCATATTTTGAGATCAACATGCACATTAGAAAAATCTTCACAGCTCAGTTGAATCACTAATATGCCCTTGTAACAATAAGCAAATTAGACTATTAGTAACAAGATGTGTACTCCCAGACTTCAGATGCAAAATACCATGTTTAGATGAACCAGCCAGACAAAATGATATTATTTCATCCAGGCAAAGAAGCCAATCAAACGTGTAATAAGAAGGGATAACATGCTTACAGAATGGCAATTTCATGCACAAATTTTGAAAACAACACAGGATATATAAAATAAGCTAATAAATGTGTTAGGTATCTGAGCTCTCTAAACATATTTTACGTACTTATGCTTAGCGGGAAATCTTTGCTAGTGTGAGAGTTCCTTTTGGAGAAACAGACAGCAGCTCAACAATTATCTTTTTTTGTTTGACATCATGAAACTGTTAAAGCCTCAAAGCCACAGGCTAAATCTGCCTTGCTAAATAAGAGAGTGCAATGAAGCAAGCTTAAGTACCCCTTATAATCCATACTGCTTAACTGTTAGCTCTGTCCCCAGCCCTGCTTTGGACCACTCCAAGCAGCTCTCTAAAAACAAGACTAATCTCCTACAGAGGAAGCTAGCTCTAAACAACATGAACATGAGCCAGACTGCTGCCTGGCCTAATCCCTAGCTTTCTTTGATTTAGCATTTCAACAGTTTAGACATTAGCAAACAGCTTTCCCCAAGGATGAAATTTGGGGAGAGGTAGTGTTTAAGCTACTGGGGAGTCAGCTCTGACTTGCGCGTCAATAAGAGCTGTTTTGAAAGGTGACATTTCTGTGATAAACAACAAAGAAACAGCTTGTGCCTGGGAATTGTGCCAAAATACCCAAGACGAGCATCAGAGCTCACTCCCAGCACAGGGAGGGAAGCATGCGCACTCCTGATCACAGCAGCCTGGGAGGTGTCCAGTGGTGACAGCACTCCCTCCCAGTGCATATTCTTAGCTGCTCACACGGAGGGGACATGCTAAAACCAAATGAGGGGATCAGCCTGAGAGATGCAAGTTGCCTTCCTGCTGTTGGTGTCAGTGCCGGCCTCAGGTGTGGTAGCTGATGGCAGGTCCACTGCAGAATGTACAGGCAACAGCCTAAAGAGTAGCACTCTCCATGCTGGATGGGAATGAGACAACGAGTTAACATTTACATCGATGTGTATGTTCAAAAGACACTGCTAAATTTACTTAGGCAATCCTGGCATATTCCAATTTCTTGAGGCTTGTTGTGCTGCCTTTATAATCTTATTTTGAAGAGGTTTTTATGCGTCACTAATGCAGATTTACATAAGTGTTGAAGAGTTATTATATTCTGTGTTATTATGAAGGTATTGAGCAACTCTGGCCTCAATACCTCAATAGTATCTATTTTTGGTATTATCTAAGAATCTCAACTTACATTAAAACGTTAAAAAAAATAAAGTGTTTTGACCTCACATTTTCAGGGTGGAAAATGAAAACAGTCCTAGAAACTTAGTGAAGCCTTGATAAAAAATATCCCTATTTTTTAACACTATTACCATTATTTTTTAATGCTTGCAGCTGGCAGTATTTCAATTAGTAGTCTAACAATGTACTAATTGGTAACCTAATCATCTTACAGACTGAACTGCAAGTAGCAGCCTCAGCTACCTCATCCTGCACTCAACAGCCATTTCACAGAATCATAGAATCATAGAATGGCCTGAGTTGAAAAGGACCACAATGATCACCTAGTTTCAACCCCCTGCTATGTGCAGGGTTGCCAACCAGCAGACCAGGCTGCCCAGAGCCACATCCAGCCTGGCCTTGAATGCCTCCAGGGATGGGGCATCCACAACCTCCTTGGGCAACCTGTTCCAGTGTGTCACCACCCTCTGTGTGAAAAACTTCCTCCTAATATCTAACCTAAACCTCCCCTGTCTCAGTTTAAAACCATTCCCCCTTGTCCTATCACTATCCACCCTTGTAAACAGCCTTTCCCCCTCTTGTTTATGTGCTCCCATTTACTGCAAATATTCCTCAAACTCAGGAGTGCTATCCTATACTATGCAATAAAAAAAGAAATCCTGCACACACACACATTTGGACATTAATAGCACAATTCATTTATCGTTCACTTATAAACTTTTTCAATATTTGAACTATAGCCATTTTTGCAAATAGTACATAGTAAATTTATCAGTGACTAGAAAGTTTGATGCTGCTTTTGTTTACAAATATATACATAAGTATAGCTAGAGAGCTTCTTAAACATCAGATAAGGTATATTGGCACTCTTAGTTATTCTCTTTTTGCAAGAAATTCATTATGGGGATGCTTTTGATAAGAGAGGTGTGAGTGTAAGTCACTAACTTTGCTCCCTCTGTAGGATGATCCCTAGGGAGAAGCAGAACATTCCATGGGTGCCTGACTCACTCTTTGGACTTCTGAACATCTTTTCTGGGATGGATTTCTCTCATATATTTTTAAAGAGTTCAAGTTAGAGCTTTAACATCTGTGAGTTGCCCATATCCTCTATAATCAGAGGGAGGGGCAGACCGCCAAGTAGTGATTTATCCCACCTACATTAAATGCACTTCTTCAGAACCATCTGAATTGCGCTCTAGAGGTTATTCTCCATACCGGCAAGGCAATGCTTTGAATTTGTGTTTAAGTTGTAATTAGCTAAATTACATAAAACTACTTTTGCCATTAAGGTGCTTGTACAAGCCAGGGTTTGATTATACAGTGTGGGTGTAACGTCTTTCAAACGCTCAGCTCAGGATAACATATCATTGCTCCACCAAATCTCATATAGTCTATTGTGGAAGCTAGAGAAATAAGCTTTCTAATCCACATATATTGTGGATTAATTCACAACTTGAGCTTTGTTCACTGAAATTCCAGTGCCTTTATTCTTCATAAATTTCCTCCTTTACAGCTGCAAATTAATTTTTCTCACTAGAAATCTTAAATTTCAGTAGATTCAATTTATTTATTTCCATGTAAAGTAACCTAGTTCCAACTCTGTTCTTGGTACGGTCTTACAAATAGCCATGTCAGGGGGTGGAGGCCATTCTTCTTTGACATTCTGTGTATTTGAGAACACAAAACTTTGTATGTACAGAGCTTAAGTCCTTTAGATGAGTCTAGATACCACTCAAAAGCAACATTAAATAACATTACTCACATTTTTCATACGGTGATGTACAAAATTTATGTATGTGCTGTCTGTAATATAAATCAGTTCAAGAGCATTGTCTGAAACTGGTAAGAAGTGCATTATCCCAGATTAACACGAGACAATCAGCAACACTTGGAGGACCACTTCACATTCAAAAGTATTCTGTTGGACAGTGCCAGAACAGTTGGCATGGGAGCAACTATTTTCAGCTTGATACAGGAATTCAGGAGAAGATACTATTGCATCCTGTAAAGGCAAGATACAAACTGGCATCTCCCTGCTTCCTCTTATCTCTGTTGCTTTAAATTTGCAGGGCCTGGAAGTCAAGAATTAAAAAATTCTTACTGACAATCCCAAAGCCAGACGCTGTCATTCCAAAGAGCAGTCCAGACCACTCTAGACTGTAAGAGAACATGTTCGTTCATCCTCACCTGACCATCATACTTTGGATGATGCACCACTACCAAAGATCAGAAACCCCTGACACCAAGACAGCACTAGATAGAGGAGCACTGAATTGCTTTGCTGTGTTTGCTGTCTGTCTGTCTCTCTTTCCCCACCTTCTACCTTTTCTCTTTAACTTCTTTTACTCTTTCACTCTTCGTAGCAGCTGTTGCCTAATATTGTCGTAGAAATTTTAGCATAGAAATAACTCCTGTGCCAAAATATTTGTAACACTTATTAATCATTATTAGCAAATTAGCCAGTTTTACCCCCCAAGTAGACTATTAGTTGTCTATTATTTGATAATTCAAATCAATGACTTGATTTGTATTATTCCTCTGAGTCCGGGATGACTCCGTTCTAGTATTGATCCCTACTGACTAGGGGAGGCATGACTCAGGAGACAGAAAAAGATTCACTTTCCTTGAAACTCAATGAGTGGGGCAGACAAGCACAACGTGTAATTTGTACTGCTCATTTGATGGCATTTAATTAACATAGGTAGGTTTGCCAGATGAAAAGACATATCTGAGTAAATAAGAATTTTGCTGTTACTTCATGAATGGAAAGAAGTATCAGACCACACAACTCATAAAATAATAATAACAATAACTCATAATAATAATTTATTGGATAGAGGCTGGAAGGAAAAAAAAAAATCAGTCCAAAGATTGAAAACAATATTTAAGATAGTATGCATCTTAGTAAAACTGAGGTGAAAGAATGGATTATAACTTTTAAAAAACATGAATTAAAAATACACAAAACTCTTCACAGAAAACACAATAAAAGACTCAGGGAATACTTGTGACTGTATTTTCCCATTTTAAAAGAAATTTGCTTCATTATTTAAATCTAAATGGATCTCAATCATTCATTTAAACATGAAATTGTAAGGAACTTTAAAATGGCTGCCTTTCTGCTGGAAGTACAAATGGTACTGCATCGAAGTAAAACCAGATAGATTTTTTACAGTCTTCTGATAGAGCATACAGTTTATTATCGTACTAAGATTTTCAAGTGAAGCTTTTAAACAAAGTCTACTACAAATACAAGTTACAAGAGGGTGAAACTGTAAGGGCCAGAGACAACAACTTATACTGATGTCTTTCCCAGAAAACATGAATATGTTTGGCTAAAAAATAACTGATTTCTTGGAAATATATTTTAAATTAAAACAGGCTATCTCAAGTTATGCCTGTTCTAAGGTTATTCCCATTCTGACATATTTTTTCCCAAAAAAGTAACAATTCTCAACAACTCAAAATGGAAATGTAAATACAACATGATCATGAATTCCCACTAAGGCTAAATGTTTTTCAAAATTACCATAAGAAAGGAAATTTTAAAAACACTTAGATAGGTTAGCTACAGTATGAATTATTTTCCCTGACATAGCGTAAAACCTTAGTCATAAAGCTATTTCAGTGATTTACTAGTTACAGTGGAAATCCATATTCAAGTCATATTTATTTTCTAAATAGGGAAGATTCTTGCTGAGTATTTTCTTAATTTTAATGACAAGTACAATGTTACTTTATTTGTATGAGGAGTCAGGGACCCATGATAAGCATAACTGGTCCCTGTCTCCTCACCAAAACCTCTGGGAATACTATGAATTACTGCTACCATCACCTGGGACATAAATGGAGACACAATTCAAAGCACCAGTGAAATAACAGCTCACACCCAAAATCACATTTCTGCAATCCAATTACTTCTGAGTAAGAGTTTTCTTGCCTTTCTGAAGTCAAACACAGACAGTATGAGTGTGTGTCTACTTGCAGTACAACATCAAATCCAGAAGGAACAGTAAAAGTACTAGAACTTTTATTGGAACTACAGAATAGCACTGTATAGGATGGGATGAGAAAAATAAAACTACACTCTGCACAGAAAGTCACCAATGTTTCCCTGGCTAACAATATGTTCATTCAGTATATTTTTGCAGACAAGTGTTCTCTGTAAATTTAGGCACCCAGCAATTAATTTCAGAGTGCATGTATTAACTCATAGATATATACAGGTGTGTATACATATATGTATTTATATATCTTTATACACACACACAACTATGGCTTAATCTACTCTGAAGGCATGCTGAGCTTTCATACTATTTAATAGAGTAGATATAGGGTGTCTCAATAGGAAAAGCCTATATCCTAGCAGAATTAACTGGTTTCAAATACACACATATTCACAACTGTTTCACTATACCTTTGTCAGCAAGAAGTTAAATTCTTCCTAAAAAATATTATTTACTTTTTGAAGACCAAAAGGAGTTTGGAAGACGATTATTCTATTAAAATGAGAACATATACAGTAAGAAGCATTTATGTCATGTGAATAACTAAGAGGACGTTGATCTTGGTCATTTTCCATATGCCACTTATAGTACAGAAAAGCATTCTTTTTTCACATTAGGAAAAGAATAGTGTCCCTGACTTAAGTGTATTTCTTATTGCTACACAAGACTACCATAAGGAGAAGGAGATGAAAAAGACATGCTTTACCTGTCCGTACTTTGCAGCTAAATGTAGAGGTGTCCAGTACTGATTATCCACCACATTGAGATCAGCCCCATGATCCAGTATCAGAGATGCAACATTCTTGTAGCCATTTGCACAGGCCACATGCAGCTGGAATAAGAAAATATCTATCTTAAAGTTTTCAGAAAAAAAACATAAGGTACTACTGTGTATCTGTATATATACTGTATATCTGTTATATACTGTGTATCTGTTGCCTCAGAGACATAACTGGATAAATCATGATTAAAAAAAAAAAAACAAAATGCACATGAGAGCAACATTCTAGAAAATCACAGAATAATCTTATTTAGCATTTATAAACAAAACTCAAAAATAAATTAAAAAAAAGAACACTGTCTTACTGACATCTGTTCAAACAACTTAGTCTCACTAAATCATTTTCATACTTCATCCATTATTCCAATATCCACTTCAAACATAGTCACAGACTTCATGAGCCCAGGAATATTCACACAGTTTAGCAGAGCTTGTCCTACGCCTAACTTTCTTCTGTGACAGTTCAAATATCCCAGGCGTGAGCTGATACTGAAATGAATTCAACAACACATCATCACAGTACATTCACTTCTATGATTCTATGATTTTTCCACAGAAAACAAGAACATCCTCAAAAACACTACAGAGATTATATTTCTTTTATTTTCATTGCTTCACTAGATACTTCATTATTTTGTGTGGTATTGCTTTAACAGTTTTAGTTAACTTTCTATACCAGGAAACTTCATTTCAGAACTGCCATGGGACAGAGAAAGGGGAAAATACAGTAACAGAATGATAAAAGCTCCTCTCAGGAGGTCGCATAGCATACCATCCTGTTAAAGCAGGGATAAATTCACAACTAGCTGTGCTTGCTTGGGACTTGTTGTTTGAAATAGTAAAGACAGAATGAGAGACAAGGCACTGAGGACTGCAGTGGCAAGTGAAAGAGGCAGATAAAAAATGTCTCTGTTAATGGGTGAGTTGAGAAATTGCATTCATAGATGAATACACATTAAGGCAATACAAATTACTTACTCCAGTACTAATTAAGTGAAAGAGGAAATGCAATAAGGAATCCTACATCAGGGGGAAATCATCACTTGCACATTTAGGTGGAAATTGGTTCTCCCTATTGCAGGGGATTAGAATTATCTTGGAAGGTGGCAGGATGTAATTCCCCATCACAGTCACAAAAAATCAATCTCAGTGGTGGTCAGTGAAGACAGGGTTAAGCAAGATTGTACAAATGGAGAACTGAGATTAAAGGGGGTAACTTGTAAGCCAAAATAACGTAACCCAACTACATGGGTTTTTCTGCCCTTTGAAGTAATGTTAGCCCAAGAGACAATTTTTCTAAGAATTTGAATGGATGACTAATGGCAAGAAACCTCTCACAATAATCCTCTTCCTAAACCTCTTCCTAGAACTGTGTGGTTCCAAAGCCTCAATAAGACCAGGAGACACCAAATCCTGTCCTGGAAATTATTTGCCACTACTTTTTTATTTCTGGTTTAGCTGCACCTGAAAAAGATACATGAAGTTTTCTTTATGAACATTTCTGATGCAGAAGGATGAAATAAATACATTACAGCCCACCACAAATCTTCCCAGAAATGGAGGCAGAACACCAACACTATAAATGTTCTAATTTCAAATACACAGAAACCTCAAAAATTTCCTATAATTCAATACAGTTTTACCCTTCTGTTTTTAACAAAAGAAACTGCATTTTGAATTCAAACTTCAATTTGATAAGTGCTATTTTAAAGCAGTTTTAAAGCTCAGAGGACAAAAGAAGCATTTGTGACTGAAATTTATTTAAAAAATTACAGAAAATATTATCAGAAGAATTAGTTTTACCACATATCACTATATGCAGCACAGACACAGATATATACATATGTGCTATCATTCTGAGAGAGCGTGTGTCTATATGTCATTTTTCCTTATTAATCCTTAATTACACATGGCATTATCTAATGCATGAAAAGAAGGTTGATTGTGACATGCAGAGTATAAATCCTTCAGGAAGAAGAAGCAGGACTTAGTGCCACTCTTCTCTGAGCTTGCCACCAAAAAGAAAAGTCTATATTTTATCTGCTGGTAGATGTGGATTGTCCAGAGATAATGCACTGCTCCCTGCTCGGGATACACAGCACCTATTCCACCCCTATGGTATCTGATCTGTTGCTTAGCAATCTGTGCTGAAGATCTAGAGTCAGGCTGGTTTTAGTCTTGTGCAACAGTGATCTTACCAACTGTCAGTGAGTTGGATGTGGCTTGTCACCATGTTGACAAGTTTATCTTCTTGGTATTCTCCATATAAAAAAAAAACCATACTGCTGACTATGACATACAATATACTTTCAGAAATAGTGAATATAAAATATATTCAATTGACTACATTTAGTAAATACTAAAGCATGTGAAAAAAAAAACCAGTATTATCTGGGGAAAAAAAGTGTGCTGAATGTCAATCACCACAATTAAAGCAACTCTTAGTTTCTGGCATAGTTTCAAACATAACTATATTTAAACCATATCATCTTAGAGTCTATGAACAGAAAATATATCTTATTTTCTACTTACAACTGACATCTATGTTTTTTTCTCTGTACTGACAGATTTAGAGTAACAAATCTGTTCCCAGAGCCCTTTGATATACAAAGAGTTATTACAGACTGGCTGACTCCACAACCATGAACAGAAACAGAACAGTCTAACAAATTCTGTATTTCTCACCAATTTGTATGACAAAACTTCTCACGTAACAGAAACCTCAAACAAAAGCAAAACTATTCACTTTGTAGCTCCTTGTGGCAAGACTATGAAGGAACTCCAGAAAGCAAAGGTCAGTATAAAAACTGATCACACAAAAATGCCCCATTGGTCCACATCCACATCCCACACACACACACACACACACACACACACACACACACACACACACACACACAAATAAATAAATAAATAAATAAATACAAAGACACTAACCAAAGTGCTTTTCTCCTGGTTCATACAGTAATGTTAAACACATTTCATACATGCACTTTAATTATTCCTGCTAACTTCTGAAAAGGTTTTATGCAATGTGACAATCAGACAAATTCGTGACTAGGTTAAATGAAGCCAATTCTGACCAAAGTAGTAAAAAGAGCAAAATACAAGTTGCATTTTACTGGAAGTTAACAGCTTGGTTTCAATGTATCAGGAAAGTGGAAGTTAAACATAATGCTTTTATAAATTAAATACCTTGAGGAAAAAAAAAAAAAAATGGATAGGAGATCTATCAGCAGAAAATGTACAATGAGGACCTACAGTTAAAAATAACATGCAAACTTGGAAGAACATTCATTCATTGATATGGTGGAGGCTTCATAATACTGATTCAAGAAGATATAACTTCATGAAATAGTGTTTTTAGACTTGTTCAGACAGAAGATACAGGCATTAAACATTCATCACTCAGTGAAGCTTTACAGTCAGTCTTACACAGTGTCAGGGATTTTAAGTATTCTCTCTAGTTCTAAAATAAGGAGCACGCTATTTTTCTCGTTGTTGTGTTGTACGTTCAGTGGCTAACACCAAAAAAGTTGCCACTGACACACTGACACTGCACTCATCAGTTTCAAAATCTGTACAGAGCAGGGCATTGAGATAACTATTTTCAAAAGGCCAGATGAGAACTAATATCCTGTACTCCTTCATTTCTCCTCTTATAGAGCAGCCTTGCAACTGCACTTGCATTTACACTATTACAGTTGAACACATGTATTCACTAGGCTGGAACTCAGAATGTAACATACTCCTACTCACCAGGGTAACTCCTTCATCATTCTTCTGATTCACGCTTCCTCCACTTGATATGAGCTGTCGGACATCTGTAAGCATAGTCATAGCTCTCTGTATCTTCATTTGGCGCAAGGAATTCAGCTCAACACCTGGAAAAATGAAAAGGCTGCTGATATTTTGTTCATCAGTAAAGAACATATATGATTTTGCTTTTGTTTCCTGGGTTTGTAGAAGGATAGTCAACATTTAATAAGAATTCAGTGTATGTTTACAGAACATGTCTCCTTGCTTATATTTACCAACAAGATTATTCATATTCTTATTTATCTGTATTACTTGGATGACTTAACCTTAGTCAGCAATATCAGACAAATGGGCCAGATGCCCTATTGACTGGCAAGAACAGTTGTAGGCAAAGTAGTTGGAATACCATTAACTCTGTTGAAACTGAGAAATAAGGAAGCTGCAACAAAATAAAAGAATTAAACACTTCAGAGAAGCCACTTCAAGTCTTTCAGACTTACTTAATGAATATTGTTTGAGGCAGCATTCTGTCACCCCTGTGTATGCATTACACTGCCCCAGACTAATCTCTCAAATCTGTCAACTCAACTCTTAGAGACATTGTGATTTGAAGCAAGTGGCACTAAAACTCAACAGTTTTGTTTTTTTTTTTATTTGCTTGGGTTATTTTTAGCCAGCATTAGTTGTCCACCTGGGCCTGGACCATTAACCAAATAAAAATGTGGTCTACAGGCAGGAACAAATGAGAGGAGATGAAAGTTATGAAGAGCTGGGTCTGTTTGAGTCAGCACTGCTATTGAAAGAAACACTTGTCAAAGTACAGCTTTAAAAGGAAGATAAGCAAGGCAGTCTATAACCAAACGGAAGCATGGTCTGCAGTCTGAATAGAGCTAAAATTAGAAACAGAGCACAACAAAATTACTAAGTGGTTAAATTAGCAACTGGTTGTGGCTTGAATGGAGGATCTAACCAAAATTCAGGGCTTGGTTCTTCCACTCATAACTTCCAGTGGTCATTTACATCTATATGTAGAAAATATAATTTGAATATGAAAACCTTGCCTCTCTGTCCTGGTCATGACATAACAGAAAACATAAAAATAAATGACTTCTTGATTCTTTTCCACATTTGTCAGTGAGGATAAAAGTGACAAATAATAAATTAAATGAAATAAGATGTACTTAAATATTTTTGTTTGTATTATTCATTTTACATTTTCTATTCAACAATTCTTTTGTTTTTGCTTTTTTTTGTTTTGTTTTTGTTTTGTAGTTTTTTTTTACATTGCTAAAACAACTGAAGCATGTTTCAGGGTAGAAGTATATTTAAAGTCTCATAGTTTACAGCTACACTGGAATTCATGTAAATGGATACACTATATGCAGTTCAACAAAGAAACTCATTCAGTGTTTTTCCTCTCACGTGCTATTCTACACAGTGCTCTGTGTTTTGAACTTTATTTGCAGGGAGCACTTCGAGTTTCAGCTCTGAGGTGAAGCGCTCAGGGTGTGAAAACATGGTGTGTTGAACACTGCTGATCACATTTACACCAAAAGTAAAACATAAATGTGAACCCAAAAACGCCTCATTTTCTTTATCAGGACTAAAACTGTGCTCTTTCACAAAAATGCAATTCAGACAAGTATTAATTAGTATTGATAGCTTAAATCAGATATCCAACCAAAAGCAGAATGTGCTAACATACTATGTGTACTATGTATCACTGATAGCTGCTAGACTGAGACACATCGATTTCATATAAAACTCTGAGTACCTCCTAAGAATCAACATTTCATTTCACCAGAACTGATATTTTTATGTCTTCATCACATTTCACAGTAATGACTTAAAGCTACCCAGTGGCATTTACAAATTACTGATGTCATGTTTTTTTATCTTCTCTCCAGATTCTGCTTGCTTGCAGCAGCAAGTTGATAGTTTAACATTCTAGTGGCAGAACTCTCCCAAATATGGAAGTTTCAATTGCCAAAACACTAAGTAGTACAGGAGTACACACACTTAAGTGGTAATTGTGGCACTGACTTCACTTGTTAAACGCACTGCAAAGGTGAAATAAAACTTGCATGGTCATGATAAAGTTATTTCTAATGTTGTCATATAAAATACCTGAAAGACATATGTATAGTTTTTGCCTGATGACGAAGGCCATTTTTAAGACAGAAAATATAATTTCTGTCTTCTGTTTGATGTCTCTGGCAAGCAATTACAGCGCACTTTGCTTTTCAAGGAGAGAGGCAACAGGTGGAAATTAATACTCCAGCTCTTTAGCCTGTGCACAATACCTTGAACACTCAAACATGGAAACTATGTTCACAGTTAAAAATTAGAAATACCAGTTTCTGACTTTCCCCACGTAAAAGACTCACAGTGAAATACAGGAATTATCATGTTGTCTGTATGTCTGTACAGGTTGTACAGATACAGGTTAGTGCAGATGTTAACTGGAGTCCAGTCATCTTTTTCTTGCAACCTACTATGGATTTTCTATCAGTGTGATATGGTCAGAAAACTACCATGTCATTGTATTCTTAATCTAACTGTGAAATATTGATCCTTTGCTTAAGAAGTGCATTTGATAGCACCTGATTGCATTCCACATAGGGTTCCCAAAAATGAATTGTTGAAAATTTAACTTTGTTTGTAGCAAAGGAGGAATCGAGTAGAGTTCAGCTGCATCCTTTGCTCTATCACACATGTAATTATATACACATCAGCTCTAAGAAGATGCATAAACAATGCTACGTAACAAAATGCACAGTCTATATGAACCTCATGATTCCAATAGCAGTGATACAAAGAAACAATGCATATTTCATTAGGCAAATAGCAATAAGCTGCCTGACAAGTGAGCTCTACAATAGTGGTAAGTTCCACAGGCTACATTTTAGCAAGATTCAAAGGACTTCTGACAGTAGTACAGAAGTAAAAGAGATCTCATCCCCTACAGAATAGAAACATGAAAAAAAATAATAATAATTTCAGAATTGCAGAATTTTGAATCCCAATAATTTGGAAAATATTTCGCTTGGGAGCAATGGTAGGGAGGTGCCTTCCCTTGATCAGTTCTGCTAAGATTTCTCTCCCTCCCCAGGGGGTGACAGTTTTCATTAGTTTAGATGGAATAAAAAAGTATTACACATAGAGTAACTCTACCAGTCTGAATCAAAGAACGACCTTCATGTTGATTTTCAAAGAAAAAACACAGTTTAGATGTTCACCTGAAATGAGGCAGCAGCCAGCATGAATAAATAGAGGAAGAAAACTGAATCGGCAGGGAGTATTGGAACAGTTCACATTAAAAAGAATGGAAACTGAAAAATAAAGGTGTAGGATAGCAAATAGACACCAAATATCCTGCAAAATCAGAGCAAGAGCTACATGCCCTTGGAGTTCACAGGAGATGCAATGGAGAAGGAACAATTACAGCAGCAGTGACCCTGCAGGGCACAGCATTTGGTTGTATTAGTCCTGATGACAGGCAGGAGCATAACCTAAAAGTGACAAAATGCAACACTTCTCCATGTTTAAGAGAAACACTTGACAAAGCTATTTCATCTACTGTGGCTGTCCCATCCTTTCATGCATATGGTTATGGAACTGACAACCCAAAACAATGTAAAAATAAATCAGATAAAAAACAGGGAAGTAACTTTCAGAAGGTTGCAGTGGTAAAGAAATACACGGCAAACAGAACTGAGAATTTCTATAAAATATATTTTCTGCAGAAATGTGCAGCACTTGGAAGTGTCTCCATCTGCCAGGTGAGCACCTGGTTCTGGGTACAAAGCACGCTGCTCAAGGACACCCAGCAACCACTCTGTCTAACTAGCTTGCACGTCTCATATTTAACACATGTAAAAGTCTTCAGGATTTGTCAGTACCATCATGTGTTGCAAACACAAATGTGCACTAACAACTTGAAGCAGCTGTCACAAGCCAATCACTCCTCTTCTCTCACTCTGCCTCTGTTACTGCACAGAGCTGTAACTGCAGCAAGGTGCTTTTCACTCCAAGAGGTGAGCCTGCCTTACTCTTCTGTACTTCCAGGGACACAAGAAATTTCTGTTTTTCAGTATAGGATAGATGTATTCACAAACAATCCATGAGGAAAAAAAAAATCACGGTACCATTTGTGGTACATTCATTTTTATTCATTATATTATCCATGTGTAGATGTTACTTTATTCAGCTTTATTTGCAAGAAGTTTAAGAACTTTACTGGCCACTTACCAGGCAGCTTTATAAAAAGTATCAATTTTGTAGAATTACATTGTTCAGCCACCCTTGTGCACATAGCTTAGCATTACCTACAGCTGATTTTCTAAAGTCCAGGATGTGAACAGATACATTTCAGCAACGATTGCTATGTGAGAAGGGAAGCTAATATTTTCAGCATGTACAGAAAAACTTGCAAAACTACTGAGGGTATAGCTCTAATTCACTGTAAAAGCACAGACTGATGGCTGTCGCTGGATTCTACGTGTCTGTCTTTAAAGCTATCATTATGTATGCTGTCAAAGCAAGTGAGGGATGCTTACTATGAACTAAGCTTTTCTTTCTACTCTGAAAATGATGTCAGTAATGAAATGCCTGTTTTCTCCTCAGTGACACTTCTCCCACTCTAGTGACACATGCTTTTTTCTGTCCCTTCTATAATAAGGATGTTGAAGACCCTTCTAACCAAAATGAGTTACATGGACTCCCTCTTTTCTTCAATTATATGATAAGAAAAATAATTGTTGTAATTTCTTTTAACAGACTGGCACAATCTCAAGATTCAGTACTAAGCATTCATCTTTGGACATGTCTTGTAATTTATTATTTTACTCGTACTGTTAACACTAGAATGCAGAAATAAAGTAATAAAGAAATAAAGTCTCTCATCAACTATTAAGGTTTTCAACTACAGCAAACTATTAAATTTTAAATTGTTAAATTTTAACAATGTATTGTTTTTCTGCTTTGAATTCACATTCTAGCATCTGCATATGAATGGGGATAAGAGATCTGACAGTGACCACTATCACTAATCTATGTTAGTTGTTCCAATCTGAACATACTGAAAACCTTTTTGATTCCAAATCATCTTCCTTCCCCTCATTTCCAAATTAATACAGCTCCAGTAGCTTCAGCAATTATGTAGGTCAAATGAATATACATACGCTTTAACTCAATGTCAAGTTCAATAAAAAAAGACCAGACTCAGACTTACCGTTTTCTTCCAGGTACATGAGAAGGATGCTGCTGGATTCAGTCCCTTCTACAGCATAGTCAAATGCTGTGTTTCCATTAACATCTTGCAGCAGCACATTTGCTCCAGCCTACATGCAAGAATGAAAAATACTTTACGTGTATGCAATGAAATCCCAAAAGACAATTCTTATATACCAGGACCAGCTAACTTGCCCATTCAAAAATATTTCAAAGCTGGAGTTCCTAGCAGGCTGACTGTAACCTTGAACATTAATAAAAAATAAAGAACTTTGAATGTCAAAAAAGCTGGCTTTGCCTGGGACAGCTGTCCCAGGCACTGTCACCACTCTAGTTGTCCAGTTGGTCTTTACCAAACAAATATCTGAGCTGCTTGTCAGTGACTTCTGGAACAGTCGCAGTTTGTAGCACAGCATTTTAAAGTAAAGTAAGCTGTTGCCAATTACAGTCTGCCTTGGAACACAGCACTGGTTCAAAAGCTGACTGACAAGCAGCACAGACATCCACGCAGGAGAGACAGGTAGACAGCTGGTAAAGGTAACCTTGTCATCCAGCCCAATCTCTGACAGCTTCATCCACCAATCGAGTCTCAAAGAGAACCATCTCTTACTAAAAAAAATTTCCATTTGTCGACAGTTGAAGACAATGAAAATAAGCATGATTATTATAATTGTAATCCCTAAAGGAGCCTGGCTGACATTTCCATAAAATTCATTCAAAATTCAATACAGACAACTAAAGGGAGCCACCAGGAGGTAAAGAGGAGGAGATAAGAATAAACACATGAGAAGATTTAAGAAAAACCACTAGAATGATAAGAAAACTTGTATTTCCTATATTAAATATTGCTAGTGTTAGAATTTGCATTATGAAGGGTAATTTATTAAAAATATATATATATCCCTTAAAATATTGCTAATTTCTGAGTTTACACTACAGTAAAATGCCATGTATATACTTCAAGAGGTCATAATTTTAGTTCTTTTGTATTGTTCTCTATGACTTTTAACTGAAAGGAATTATGAAATAAGAGTGACCTTTGGTAATTCTAATTACTTTTCTTAATAGCTTGTATGATAAAAGTTTAGCTACTAAAAATGAGAGGTACTAAGAGCAGCCTTTCCTAAAACCTCAGTGGTAGAGGTCAACTGTAATAATTACTAACAGAAGGTATGACTGCTTCTTTTAGGAGCTTACATTCTAAGCACCATGCCAAAGAAAAACGCTTAATAGGGTCAACTCCAGTATCAGAGTGAAATATGCCACCAAGAACTAGCAAATCCATTTTGATTTCACATTACCAAACTTCAAGTGTTGAAGTTGGAGTGATATGAATGAATCTGCTGATTTCCTTTTCATAGAATCATCAAGTTTGGAAAAGACCTCTAAGATTATCCAGCCAAACCATTCACCTATCACCAATATTTCCCACTAAACCACGTCCCTCAGCATGATACCTAAATGTTTCTTGTAATCCTACAGGGACAGTGACTCTATCATCTCCCAGCTTGGTGTCATCTGCTAACTTACTGAGGGGCATTCCTCATCCAGGTCATCAACAAGGATACTGAACAGGACAGGCCCCAGTACTGATGCTGGAAAACACCATTTGCAACTGGTCACTCACTAGCTGGATTTAACTTCATTCACCAGCACTCTCCATGCCCAGCCATCCAGCGAGTTCTTTCCCACCAAAGAGTCTGTTGGTCCAAGCCACAGGCTGTCAGCTTCTCCAGGACAATACTGTGGGAGACAGTGTCAAAGGCCTTGCTGAAGTCAACACAGACTACGACAACAGTCTTTCACTCATCCACCAGGTAGGTCACTCCGTCATAAAAGGAGATCAGATTGGTCAAGCAGGACCTGCCTTTTATGAACCCTTGAAAAAAATCCATGAATCCTTTGTAGCCAAGAGGGGAGATACAGGCATCAAAGAATGACTCACTGCAGCTATCTCAACAACTATCTCAAACATCTGGGATCGCCTATACAGTGATATCCTATCTGCCAAAACAGTCTCTTCTGCTCTGAAATACATTATTCTCTTTTCATGATTATCCTGCTGACTGACAAGAGGAACCTAGATAGCATATTTATTTAAGATGAATATTTGCCAAGTGGCTAGATCAGATTAGACAAGAGATGACTCTCATGCTTAGTGAAAAGGAACAGAAGGAGACTTATGTGGAAAGAAAAAGGTATAAAATGTTGCATTCACTATAGTACGGTGAAAATGAGTTTCTAATTGCCCGTTCTACCAGACAAAGATATGATGAAAAAAACAAATGAAGAATGGATTTGAAGATTATAACCACTTTGCAGAATGGCTTAACAGCTATTTACAGCATTTATTCCACTACTGAGCAGAGTGTTAGGTGTTGATTTTGTGTTTTTTTTTTCTTTCCATTCAGTGACTCAAGGAGTTTGCTGGTAATAGCAGAGTCAATGAAGTAACACATGCATATATCTAGTTGACCTGCACGCAGCGAAAAAGCACAAACTCTTGGAGGTATCTATACTTCCTTGCATGTAAATAATTTCCAAGAATTGCCAGAGGCAGTTCAGAAGGATAATAATAACACAAGTTTACACACATTTTCTTACTTTTTGATCTAAGAAAATGAAAAAAAAAAAAAAAAAAAAAAGACATTAAATTCAGAAAAAGTAGGATATTTAACTTGATCTGCAGCACAATTTTCATTCTTTCTCCTGGATTTAAGATTTAATGCCACTGAAGGAAGAATACAATATAGAATTACTCAGCTCCAAATAATTTTACTGGGTAGTTTTACATTAGCTTATTTCTTAAAAAGCATGCACAATGAACTGCAACCAAAAAGAAGGTCAAGTCTGGAGAAAACTAGGACAGAGAAGGTAGGATTGGTTCTTGGAACTCAAGTGAAAAAGCAATTCAGGATGAGGCTACACTTTTAAAAGTAATATTTCCCTCTAAAAATAAATTATTCAGGAGTTTTTAAGTAATAAACACGTTTGATATAGTGTACCAAGTATTTAATACAGTTTGGTATCATCATCAAACCCCACACGCACACATTTCAGTACACAAAGAGTAAGGGACTGGAAATATTTGTTAAGCTCCATTTCTTTAGAGCATTCCCAAAAATAGTTCTTAATCCCATTTCTGTGCTTAGCTATGCTTTCAAAGACAATCTGAACAGAAATAATTCACCTTTGAGAAAACTATCTAAAAAAAGGAAAGAAGAAAAGAAAAATTCCCAGGGTAGCTAATCCCTTTTTCTGTTTATATGGCTAAACAAGCTGAGAAAAGGTAAATGGATAAAAATCGCTTTCTTTTTATACAGTTTTATCTTTCCCTCATTTTCCTCTCTTTCATGTTGAGTCCTGGAAGACAGACCTCCCCACTGTAACTACTTGAAAGTAACTTGCTTGTGAGAAGTTTTTAATTGAGGTAATTCTGACTGTTGAAATTTTTACATTCTAGAACCAGATTTTGGCATGCCTACAATTGCAAATTCATAACCAAATAAATGAAAAACAACTTCATTAATCCAGGTACACATGAAGTATACAAATATGTATAAATAACCTTTTAGAATTGCATCAAATATCCATTTCACTTGTATTCTGTAATATATACACTGTGGCACATGAGAAGGAGTACAGGATTTCCCAGACAGTTTTACCACCTCATCAGACTCTTTTCTGCCAATTGTCCAATTGCCATTTGGTTGCCGTAAATAAACTGTAACGTAACCTTTGTGCTAATCCAGGAAATGTGGGGAATCCCAAATGGATTTACTCACTTTCATTTTTCCACAGGGGAACATGAACATGCACAGACTACTGAAACCTGGAGGTATGATGACCCCAGTTCATGGAAGGAGGGACATTCAGGACCATGGCAAAGCATCTCATGGCAAGTAAGGAGCTCATTTGCTCCAGCAGTACAGCACGAATTTACACAGGAACCAACAGACCAGAATTCTTCTGTCTTTGTAGCAATACCAAGGCTTTCCCTGAAGATGATTTTTTTTTTTTTTTTTATTTTTTTAAATCAAACAACTGCAGTTAAAATTCTTACAGTACGTTACACTGGCATCAAAGGTGGAACAATTCCCTGTATTTCTCTTTCCAAGTTCAGGCATAATCTCCCATTAAAAAAAAAAATAAACAAACACATCTGTCAAGTGGCATAGAATCATAGAATGGTTTGGGTTTGAAGGGACCTAAGGGACCTTTAAGATCACCTAGTTCCAACACCCAGCTACATGCAGGGACCTCCCAGTAGGTCAGTTTGCTCAAAGCCCCACCCAGCCTGGCCTTGGCCTTCCCATCCACAACTTCACTGGGCAACCTGTTCCAGTGTTTCACCACCATCACAGTAAAGAATTTCTTCCTAATATCTAGACTAAATCTACGCTCTTCCAGTTTAAAACCATTTCCCCTCAACCTGTCTCTACCTGCCTTTATAAAAAGTCCCTCCCTAGTTTTCCTGTAGGCCCTTTCAGGTACTGGAAGGCCACTATAAGGTCTCCTCAATCTTTTCCAAGCTGAAGAGCGCCAGCTCCTTCAGCCTGTCCCCACAGGGAAGGTGCTCCAGCCCTCTGATCATCTTTGTGGCCCTCCTCTGGACCTGCTCCAACAACTCCATGTCCTTCTTGTGTTGGGAGCTTTAGAACAGAATGCAAAGTGTCAGTATGATACAAATTGTAAGTACCAATACTTCAAAGCATACATAGTATGAAGCCATAGTATTCACCTGTTCATTCTGACTACATATTTGCCCAGCATATATGAAAAGTTTCTGGCTTACTCATTCTCAACACATCCTCAGCCTTCAACCATTTCTCAAAAAGAAGATGAATATCTTGAAAAACTTTATTCACTATCTCCCATGGGTTATACTTTCGAGAAAAAATATTTGACTCCAATAATAAATTGCTTCATTTTAGCAAGACTTTAGATGGAATATGTTATTAAAAATGTTCCCAAAGAAACATAATTCAATACAGAATTCAATTCAGAATGCAAAATGAATCTGAACTGAGTGTACAGCTCTGTGGAACAACATCCATATACAGAAATTCCAAGCAAGGGAGAATGCCTGCAATCAATAATAGCTGAGTAGATGGTGCCAAATTTGTATAGTACTCCTCTACGTTCACAAATCAGAGCCCACTGCCAAAGGGAAAATACCTTTGGCTGGCAAAAGGAGATAAGATTTCCCTTCTGGTTCCAGAAACGATGATTGAAAAGACTTCAATTTATCACAGGACTAATTTCACCGCACACTTTTTAACCCTATTTTAATTTCTACACTTTTCTTCTTTTTTTGTAGAACTTCTTTATTTTAATTTCCAACAAATTTGAGGGTTAGACCTTTTTCCAGCCACCTGCAACCACCTATCTCCTATATTCTGCTTAGGAGTTCTAGCCATCAGATTTTATGTCCAGAAATAAAATACCACCACAAATGTCTGGGTCAAAATGTAATCTGATTTAAGCATTCTTAGAAGATGCCTAATATATTGAGATTCCCAAAAGACTTTGGAAATATCTGTACATTATTCTAGCTGCAGAATTTTAAGGTACTTCCATCCTTAAAATCGGAGCTTATCTCCCAAGCTGTGATGCTAGAACTAATGCATCCAGGGACTGTCGTGCTGACAGGTGTTAGCTGGCTGAAAGAGCATATTTCAGTTGCTTCCTTTTTAGCTAGAAGCCAGGTAGTATCCAGGAAGTCTCAGTAGGACCTACTGAAGTTCAAGCTGAAAGTCTTGTATTTTGATGCAGGCTTTAAACCATTCTTTTCAAAATTGTGTTCCATGCAGATCACTATGTATTAAAAAGCTAAGTAACTGATGTTCAATTGTATAGCAGAAAGTCACAGGTATGTTATAAAATACGACAAAATTTATTTGCCACGAGTGTGATCAAGCACAGGCTTCCTAGAGAGATGACTGATGATTGATGCCCTGTGCCAATCAGCATTTAAGAGGCATTTGGACAATACCCTCAATAACATGCTGTAACTTCTGGTTAGCCCTGATGAGGTCAGGCAGTTGGACTTAATTTTTAGAAGGTCCCTTCCAACTGAAGTATTCTATTCTATAGTATTAGCAGTATTTACAATCATTACCCAGCCACTGCCTGTTTTTCCTAGGATTGCCAACACTGGCTTCATGAGGTTGAATAAAGGCGATCATAAATATAATACAACTTGAGGAATATGTGTGAATATAAAACAGAAAGAAAGAAAACGTAAGTATGAATGAGATACAGGCAGAAGCATTGTGTTACAGGTCAGTAGCCATGGATCTAACTTTCCGCAAAATCAAGATATTAAGCAGAACAGGGAACAGTTCTCAAGACAAGGATCAAAAAAATTTGAAGACTTCACATTAGCAAACCACAGACAACGAAATAAAAGATAAAATGAGACTCAGCAGCTGCTCTCAGTTCAAAAGCATATTTTCTTCCCTACTCATTTAAAGAGCAGACTTCCTGTAGGCAGGAAATTATTCCACAGAAATAACAATTTAGTTACTAGTAGACCTGAGGGGGAAAAAAGCATTAAAAAAAAAATCCACAAACAAACAAACAAACAAAAAGAAGTTTCAGTGATTACAATTAGAAATTCTCTGTTGACAATTCCCCTACCCATTTCCTGCTGTAATCTTAACTGAGGCTTGCCTGCTTAGTAAGAAGAAGAATGACAGGCATGAGTGTAGTACAAGTGTAGTTGAACCTGTTTCACTGAATCTAGATATTGTCTCAGGATGCCGATTGACATCTTAACACTTTCATTTTAACTCTCTCCATATTAATTTTTAAGAAAGAACCTTCCTCATGACACTGCAGATAACAGGGATATAGTTAATCAGTTTATATCAATTCCAGAGTAAAACAAGGTTCCTCTGCCAGAACAGAAGGTAAAATGCAGCAGATGAAAAGCCAGCTATCTGCCTCTGAGCTGATTCAGGGCTAGGAGTCTACCATGCAGCTTAACATTTCTAATATCTTCCTTTGTTTTCCTCCTCCCTCTGGACTTAACAGAGAACAGAAAACCACTAATATTTATGAGCAATTTATAAAGATCTTTAAGTTCCAGTACAGTGTATCATATATATATATGGCACATAGTACAATTCCCTCGGGGCTGTGCTACATTCTTATTTGGCTTTAATGCTCCCCAAAGTGACCCGGGGGAACAGAAAACAAAAACAAAACGATATAGTCCCTTCAGGAAAGACAGGAGTGGGGATCATTCCCCAAATAGTGGTATTGGCCACGCAGGTAATCCAAACAGGCTTTTTTCTTTTACAAATCTTAGTAAAAAACAAAGAAATTAAAATTTCATCTGTCCAACAGCACCACTTCATAAGCCTCTGCTCTTCACCCCTTTAGAGCAGTTTCCATCACTGCAGCCTGAAGGGACATCCATAGTGTTTGATTAAATGGGAATATTGGTAAGCTAAGACTGATGACTGGATCTTCAAAGTATTCTGTTTTACAAATAATAAACTACAGCTTCTATCGGGTCATTCAGTTACTTACAGGTAGCAAAGTTCCACATCTAAACACCATCACACTCTGACAGCAATGGATACCAAACTTGGGTGTATGATTTCCAAAATTATAGGTTTTCCTCATGAATTCTGATTGATTGAAAGCTGAACTTCTAAAGGTATCAAAGAAATTCAAGAAATGTGTAGAAATTTCCAAACTGAAAATATTTTCTCCTTTCCCAAGAGTCACTTCTCAAAACAATCTGAACAAGAACTCAAACTCCGTACAGCAATTCAGAAGTGAAATCAGTGCATCACAAATCAAAATAACAACTGGAAAGATCTAACACCATCTATCATGCCTGTAATTTGATACACTAACAAGTGTTCTCCATATGCCTTACATATGCTTGTGTGGCCAGAAGAACAAATGAAGGGAACAAATCCTCCTTTTCAGCTGACTTCTTCCATAGCAGTGCAGCACATTAAGGCATATTCATGAAGATAGACAATTTCTCCCTTAACACAAGCGGGAAAACCTCTCACTTACTCTTAAATGTATTTGCAGAGAGGGAAGCTGAATAAACTGGTACGTTGGTCCAGTATCCAGGGCCAAGAACTTCTACAACCTTGAATCAATGGTTACCCATAGATGATGGGCAGCAGAGTGACTATTTCAGGGCTCTACACTCTGTATGAGTTACTGCTGTCTATGCTTCCTGCTTGTCACATTACCAAAATTACTCTTTGAAAAGAGGCAGAAACTGTCTGCCATCTGGATGAGGTTAACTGCACAAATAAACGTTTGGATTCAGTTTTGGTATACAAAATCCCAAATCATACAAACACAACACTCAATTCCTTATGTCTGTAACAATACAGCTTAAAGAACCAAGACATAATTAAAAAAAAAAAAAAAAAAAAAGCAGAAGAGAACTCAGTGTTGACAATTTTATGCCAAAACATTAAAATAGTTTCTAAAAATCAAGCATTTGTATTAATAATACGCTGTGTTATGCCATTACTACTATTTCTTTTTTCCTTTATAGTCACTTGCTAGACCAGCTAAAGGACACTTCATACAAATACAGTTGGGAATTCAATCACCTCTGTGTAACTTAAGAATTTCAGTTGCTATGTGAAGACAACTTCTTTAACTCACAACACTTCTGGTTCCACACTGCAGAAAGGAGCACCAAAATCAATTATGCAACATAGCTCCAGACCAAAACAGACCTTTCATTAATGTATTTAATCTAGAAATTAAGATTTCTGGATGCATGCCAGAGTGCAGAAAGAACATTACAGCATCCCCAAAATCCCAGACATAACCTCTGCAAAAGATGAGTTAAGAAAGAACAAAGAAACATGCCAATTCAGTGCCTGTTTTCTCTAAAAAGTGTCCTGTGGAGGCATACATATGAAATCACTGATGTCTACAGAAATATTCAACTGCATTTGAAAATACATTTGCTGTTGGAGTGCTCAAATACTAAAAATACTACTTTAAAATCATCATTCAAATTACCACAACCATTCTGATAATCATTTAATTTATGAAGAAGGGTTTGGGTTTTTTTTTTCCTTAAAGCTAATACAATGCAGGCATCGTCACTTCACATAAAGGATTTTCAGTAGACTCAAAAATATATATACATATGACTGCCATGGCAAATATTACAGATTGTGTAACAGGCATATCCTGTTCCACTAGTGCTTTCAGAAGATAAAAGAATTAGCACTGATGACTGAAAGCTAAAGGCCAACATTTTCCCATCTGTTTGCACACCATGGGGATTTAAATTTTGCCCATCAGCTGGAAGGCTTGTAAAAGGCATAACAAGAGCCCACTCAGTTCCAGTACTGAACACTTCTGATAATGCTGCAGAAGTACAGTAGGTTTTCAGTAACATTTTTCATACAGTTAGGAGATGAAAAGTTAAAATCTACAATCAGAAGCTATCAAATGAAAAATAATGTATGTTTCTCAAGTTACCACTATTTAGATGCCTAGCTGTACAATATTCATGAGGATTTGGGATCATCCTATTAATTCTAAAGGCGTAAAGATATTTACTCGCATCTTAATTAGTTGGCATGTTGGATTTCATGGCTGTTCTTCATATTCATGCTCCTAGTATACGTGATAGATTTTTTGGAATTTAAGACCTCAATTTCTGAGTTATTCTGTGGTCTGGTTTCCTTAACTTAGTTTCACCTAGAGGAGTCAGTGTGGCACTGAATGCTATCAATGAGTTTGAGCCATACGTACAATATTTCCCAGCACAGGCCTAGGGCTCCAACACACCTGTAATTTTAAACATCCAACCCTCTAGTCTCTACAGAAATGATTAGAAACAATCTTGCTCTTGCAATATGTAGTTGCTGTAATGTCAGGAAGTATTCTAGCTGCCAAAAAAAAAAAAAAAAAACAACACAAAACTGCACTGCATTTAAAAAAAAAAACAAGTATAATACAAAAAAGTAGATAGTGAAGAACTGTATCCACGATTCCTATCTCCAAAACCAAGCACAAGAAGAAAGCCATATCCTGTATTATATTCTTATTTATGGGGGGAACTCTTGAGTCAAAGCACCTATCAAGAAGTTTTAGCGAGAGATTCTCAGAAAAGAGACAAAAAGGTGAACCATTAGGATATCTGGAGGGCACAAAAAGCATGAAGAAGGTCCTTCTCTTTGCTTAGTATGCAAAAAAATTATCAATCAGAACAATTATACGAATTGGGTAGTCCACTTTGAATGTCACAAAAATAAGCTGAAACATAATTTTTACTCCTTTAATGAAACCGTTTTCTCTGAATGTAAGAAAAAAAAAATCAAGAAGACATCTCAGAATATATTGCCTCATCATCATTGCATATTTTTACTGTAATGTGAATAGTACAAGATGGCAATAAATTTATTCCTGATATTAATTACAATGAAAAGTTCTCTTCATTTAGAATGGTATTCAGCTCTATTTTTAAGACAAAGGATCAGAACAAGGTCAGCAAAAAGGTGATTGAAGCACAGAAGGATGGGTATTTGACTTGATACTGTCAGGCTTCAAATTATTTGGCAAAAAAAGAGAATTATAAGGGAACCATCAAAGAGCATTGATGGCTAAAGACTAAAAATTTCCCCATCTGCTCAGGCACATGGGACTTGTACACTCCCCATCAGCTGCAGAGCTTACAGAAGAAAAAAAAAGACGAGATTATTCAAGTGCTGGATGACTCTGATAAAAACAAAAATTCTTTTTAACTTAATTTAATTGGAATAATTAAAAACTATGACAGGCATACTAAAAAAAAGATCAGTCCTTGTCTCATAACACTAGAACAAAAGGTCACTTTGCAAGATTACTGCCTTTTATTTTTAGAACAAATGGAAGAAAATTCTCCTTCACAAGCGTGAGCCTCTGGAATTCCCTGTCAGAAAGTCTTTAAGCCACAACAGCACAGATAAAGTTAAGAATAACTTAATAAATATTAATAAAGCTTTTAATTAAATAAGGTCAATCAATCTAATATTTAGGAAACAAAAAGATTCTGGGTTAGTAAGATTTGTGACTTGTGTACAACACTGGACAGGTGGTAAAGCACACTTTGGCTGTAGGAAGAATAGGAAGAGAAAGCATCTTCTGATGATCAACCACAACACTGCGAAGGACAGAGCACAAACCAAGCTAAAACAAAACAAAACATTCTGAGACCTTGTCTACTAATGTTTCCTGTTACATTTCATCTTTGTGTGTGCATAAATATATGCACTATAGATACATGCATTATTACATAGGGTAGAATACATTATACACTCCGAACAGAAAAGTAGGAGAAATTTCTAGTTTAATTTGGAGTTACAAAGAGTTCCCAATCCTGAAGTATTGCTGAAGATAGAACTACGTGGAGCAGTAAAGAAAGCAAGCTGGTTTTGATGGCTCACTGAAGACTGGAAACTGATTCTGAGGAGCCAGCACCTTACAGGCTCAATTTAAATTTATAGGTAAAACTGAAGTCCCTGTTTTATAAGATGATTTTCTCCTTTCTCTCACTGAGTGCAAAGGTAGCCTTTTCTTCCCAGCTATGAGCACCCATTCCCTTCAAAACTCTCCTTCCATATGATGTCACATGGTATGGATTATAGTCCTGCCGAAAAAGACTTAAGGGTCCTGGTTTGTGAAAAACTTAACAAGAGCCAGCAGTGTACGCTTGCAGCCCTGAAGGCCAATGATATCCAGGGTTCCATCAGAAGAGGAGTGGGCAGCTGGTGCAAAGGAGCTGGTGCAAAGCTGGTGCAAACCCCCTCTACTCTACCCTCATGAGGCCCCAGTTGGAGCACTGCATCCAAGTCTGGAGTTTCCCACACAGGAAAGATGTGGAGCTTTTGGAGAGGGTCCAGAGGATGGCCACAAAAATGACCCAAGGGCTGGAGCACTTCAGGCTGAGGGACCTGGCCTCATTCAGCCTGGAAAGAAAAAAAAAGACTGCGGGGAGACCTTATTACGGCCTTCCAATATTAAAAGGAAGTTTATAAGTTGTTAAAAGTTGAGGGAAATCAACTTTTTACATGGATAGTGATAGGACAAGGGGGAATCATTTTAAACTAAAGGAGAGGAGATTTAGATTGGATGTCAGGGGGAAGATTTTGCTGAGAGAGTAATGAGGTGGTGATGGAAAAGGTTGCCCACAGAGATCATGGATGCTCCGTCCCTGCAGGTGTTTAAGGCCAGGCTGGATGGAGCTCTGGGCTATCTGGTCTAGTATTTGATCAAGCAGTTGACACATCTGCCTGTAGCAGAGGGGATGGAACGTGATGATGCTTGAGGTCCCTTCTAACCCAAGCCATCCTATGATTCCATGATCCCTTAGACAAGTTTAAGTCAGCTGTGCAAATCCTGTTCCCTCTCATCTCCTTAGTCTCCCACAGCCTCCTCACTAGCAGGTAATATGAGAACAGCCTTGGCTCTATATGGCACTGCTTAGCAGCAACTATAAGCATCAGTGTGTTATCAACATTATTCTTCTCCTAGAACCAAAACACAGCATCATACCAGACACTGAAGAAAACAACTATGTCCCAGCTGAAACTAAGATAAAATGCTTCAAATGGCATGTGGAAAAAAAACAGCATTTCTTCAGGTATGACATTGGATATTATCATTTTACTGATGTTGAGCAAATGACAAAGTTTGTCATTTATGTTTGTACAGTAAAAATAAAAAAATATCAGTAGAATGAGTCCAGAATAAAAAGCAAAGGATTAAACAGCACCTAAGAAACAATAGTTGCGTAAAGCCCAATGCATTCATTTCACATCAGAAACTGAAAGTACAAAAACGTTAATTTACCTCGGCTAATTTGCATTTTTGTTATGAGACATTCATTATGTTGACTGATAACATCGACATACTCCAATTGTACAGGGAAGAGACTCTATAGCAGCTTAATCAGCAGTCAGGGTGATACTGTCCTGCAGGTTAGTAATAAAATCTATACACTCTACAAACAAGTCATTCATTGTGTGAAAGACTGACTGTATTTGGGAAGCTTAGCATGCCAGTCATCTTCATACAGAAGAGCTGGCTTCTGAGAACACCAGAGTGTGATTAGAGAACTCACCAGACAAACAGGCTATCCTATTACTTTCCTGTGCCTAAATAGTGAACTAAGTCTAGTGAAACCTACCAAAACTTCCAGGGGAAAAAAAGTGGCACTACAATCTTAAACCAAACACTGGGGAAATCTAAGTCCTATGCCTCACTGATTATATGAAAAGAAAAACATACACCTGTAACTTCTACCAACACAAGCATGATCACAGATATCATTTATACATTCAATTATAAAATCAGCAACTCTAAGATTCCAGGTATATTTGCATTTGTTGCAAAACTGACCAAATTTTAGATAAATTTGAAACAAATACTTCAAACACATAATTCTGAGTAGCCCATCTGTATTTTAATAGATTTTTTAAACTGCGTTCATCCACCTTAGCAGTAGGTAATGAGGTCACAGGAATCTATCATCTTCCTATTATCTTGCCCAGTAATATTTGTCCATAATCATTCTCTAACAATTTCCTGGTCTTCTTCATCCCTCCAAAATACATTCTACCAAAATTCAGTACTCTCCTAACTTTTGTGAACATTCTTCTTCCCAACCAATGCTATCATCACTAATCTTGAAATATTTAATTCAATGAATACTTAGCATTTTTTAATATTTTGGAAAAACTACATTTAGCATTTATTAAGTTTGCAATGTCTCATAGTTTGTGATGATATTCATTTGATAAGAAGGTAACTATGATTTGATAGATTTTTACATAGTTGAAGCTGTATTTGTTATTCAGAAATTTATAAACACATTTATCCTGCAGTTTCATATTTCAGCTTTCATACATTTTCCAACATCCTTTTAGCCTTTCATCCTTGCAAACAGTAGCTACATCTTGTTCATTAGTGAAAACAAAATCAAAAAAATTACCTGTAACTTTCCACTGTTTCTCAGTTCAGGCCTTTAACTCCCATCACACATATCAATCTCATTACCTTATGCTGTTCTACACTGAACTGAACTATCTACATTTTTGCATAGTCTAGACCAATTATTCTTTGTTTGGGAAGTCAATAGCTTTTCTCCAGTTTTCCATGACAAGCCTTCAGAAGCATGAGCAAACGAGCCTTTTACCAACCCTCAGGTCAGCCTATTTATCACCTCCACTAACTCTGCACTGTTGTAATTCACCTAAATCATTTGCTTTCAATACATACACCAGTTTTTTTCCTGCAG
Source organism: Lagopus leucura (assembly GCF_019238085.1). Taxonomy (NCBI): domain Eukaryota; kingdom Metazoa; phylum Chordata; class Aves; order Galliformes; family Phasianidae; genus Lagopus; species Lagopus leucura. The sequence continues at coordinate 42,135,934 of NW_024962262.1, forward strand.
CAGTTTACCTTTCAGTGACTGTACACATCAATATTTAGGAAAGCATATCATGACAAGTTGCCATTTTTTTTTTTTTTTTTTTTTTTTTAATAAATTGTATCAGTGTATCAGTGCTGCATTTTGCCCTTCCAGCTCGTTCATCAGTTCAAGAATTCATGAAGATTCATTTGATGACCTTTTTTTTTTATAGGTTCATGCTCTCAACCACTTCTGTGTTACGCATTTCAAAATACACCACATTGAAATTTCATTTAATTTCAATGTCTCCCAAAAGAAAACACACAAAAAGCCACATAAGATTTTAGGGAAGGAAGGATTGCTGGGCTTTGGGGTTGGCAATTTTTTCTTTTTTAACACTGTAGGTTTGTTCTGCCTAAATAAATAACAGTATCAACTGATTTGATGGAGTATCTCTCACTCCTTTCCCGTATCCAAGAAGACAGCAGCTGACCAGGTCCCTTAAATCTGGGAACAACTACTATTTCTCTGTTCCATTTTATTGGAATTTTGGAAGGTCTGTTCATCTTCTGTGAGCTGATCTTTTTTCTTAGCTTCAAGAGAGGAGTGATGGTGAGAGAATTCAAAGATAAGATATGCTGCTGGCTTATTAGAGCTGTTGTGAATAACTTGATTAATTATTAAAAGAAGAAATCTGAGGGAATCTTACAAGTGTTGAACATTTCGTATTTTTCAGGAGTGCCTAAAAGAAAGGACAAATGCAACCTGTTCTTACTCGGAGGGGGGAAGCATACATCTGTGTAGGTAAATACCTCCAAATAAGAGGAAACAATATACATGCATATTCTGCTCCATCAGGTCTAACACTAATAGCACACTGAAAATTGTTTCAACCAAGCTACTGAAAACATCTAAATTTCCTTTCTAGCAGACAGCCCTTTCATAGACCTTAAGAGAGTCACATGCAATACTACTCTAGATCTTTCACATCACATTAGGCTACTGCTCTAATAACCAGACCAATAGTTTCCAAACTGTTTTATTGCTCATCATCCTTATCAGTAAAAAATTTGCGTATGCACTCCCAATATACATATATTCGTTTATAAATTGCATACATGTACCAGTGTACTAATGCTATGTATAGGATGAAACATATGCAAAACAGAAAAGAGAAAAACATCATTCATGGGTGGAGATGAGGACAATGGATCACTCATCAATTGCAGTGGGCAAAGCAGACACAGCTTGGGGAAGACTAATTTATCTCTGATAACTAACAGACCAGAACGAAGTAAAAGGCAAACTAAAAACACCTTCTCCCCAAGACAAGATCTTACATCTCCATAACACTTCATCTGTGTCCCTGCTCCACATGGGTCCATCCCACAATGCTGTCCTTTTTGAGCTGATCCCCATGTGCTTCCCACAGGCTGCAGCTCTCCCAGCACTGCCCCAACACAGCTCCATACCACGGGGCCCATACTTCAGGCACTGCTCCACATGGGTCCCCACAGCTGGCAGCTTCCAAAGCCCTCCCAGCCCCACAGCACGTTATTCTCTATGGCTGCAGCTCTACAAGCTGTACCTCCTCCAGGCCTCATCCACTGTGGTCCCATGGGCTCCTCCATGGCTGCGCATGGACAACTGCTCAGCACGGTGTCCGTGGGCTGTGGAGCCACTGCCTGCTCCTCCAAGGGCTTCTCCTGCGCTGCAGGAGCTTCTGCTCCTCCAAGGGCTTCTCCTGCGCTGCAGGAGCTTCCACTCCATGCCTGGAGCACCTCCTGCCCTCCTCCTGCACTGACCCTGGTGCCCACAGGGCCATTTCTCTCACATTTCTCACTCCCAGCTGCTGTAGAAAAGCAGTTCTCCCTTCCTTACTCTGCTCTCCAATAGCACACCCAGCATTGCTCGTGGCTCAGCTCTGGCAGTGGAGGGCCCATTTGCAGCAGCTGGAGCTGGCTGTGACAGCCACAGAGCACTGCTGGGCTCTGCTCACAGAGGCTATCCCTACAGCCCCTCTGCTACCAAAACCTTGCCACATAAACTGACATAAATGGTTTAGTTTTTGTGTATGTGGTTTTTTTCTTCTGTAAACAAGAATTTATTTATTTTTTAATCCAAAGTTGTTTACTACTGGGAATATATCCCCTTTGCTACCTCTTCCTTTTAGCAGCTCACAAGAAAGTACTTCCTTTTGTATTTCAGTACTGAAACAGAAACTCTCAAGTACCATAAGCTGAAACATGTTAAAAGATATGCACCTGTAGTCAACCATAGAGCAAATTCCCTACATAGTTTGTTCTAGTACTTGTTTTTTCAAATCTTCAGCATTGCTTTCTATATATCTTGCAAAGCTACCTTCTGACAAAATAATCCATTTTAGAATTTGCCACCATGTTGTTTTCCCTATTTCAATCAGTTTTAATGCAGCAGAAAGAACAAGCATTTCCCCAGCAGTGTCTTGCTTCTTGTTTTTCTCTATTAATTAAGAAACTTCAAAAGATGCTTCTAAATATCTATTGTTAAGTTCAGCGCATGACTTTAAACATCATCCATTCACAAGTCTTATAAGGAGCAACTGAGGGAACTGAGATAGTTTAGTGTGGAGGAGGCTCAAGGACACCTTAACACTCTCTACAGCTACCTAAAGGGAGGTTGTGGTGAGGTGGGGACTCTTTCCATACACTATTAGTGACAAGAGGAAATGGCCTCAAGTTGAGCCAGGGGAGATTCAGGCTGGATACTGGGAAAAAATTCTTCTCTGAAACATATTCCAGTCAGATACTGGAATAGGCTGCCCAAAAGGTGCTGGAGATTGTCCCTGGAGATGTTCAAGAAACATTTAGATGCGGTACTAAGGGACGTGGTTTAGTGGTGAAATATTGGTGATAGGTGGACAGTTGAACTGGATGAATTTGGGGGTCTTTTCCAATTTTGGTGATTCTGTGATTCGACCTGCTTAGATCTGCGCTCTTTTTACCTCATAACATGGTTGCCAATCATCTTGTTTATATTAGGAGTGGGTGAAATGTTTGGTTTGCCATTTTCTTCTTAATCTGCGCTCACAACATTATCTTCAATCCATGGTTTCTTTGCAGAAATCCTTTAAAGCCACGTGGCCATTTTGTGAGTGTTCATTTAGTTTAAACTACATAATATAATCCCTAAATTCATTTCACTGGGAACACAAAAACCACAAAACATTGCAATATGCTGAAGCCAGTGAATGAGCAACAACACCACTGTCAACAACTCTGTTCTGTGGGTCACCCACTCTTCCTCCAGAACACCCAGCCTATTGTATGTGACCTAAGACAAATACAGACAGAATGACGGTGCCATCTTCAAGAAATATGAAATACTAGTTAAGCTTAATTTTCTCTTTTATATTCTTAGATAAAAAGTAAATACATAGAGAGGTTCTAGTATATACCTCCCACACATCAATGGATTGGCTTGTGCACCCCTCAGGACACGCACTCCACTTTGAAAACCACTGCACTAGATCTCATAATTTATTTTTCATTTCCATATATTTCTTATATAGGTATATATAGATAACCTATATAAAAAATATATATAACAAAACATGGAAACTCAACAGGAACTGTTAAATTTTAACATCAAGCAAATGTCACCAAGAGATTGCCTTAATGCACTTTTTTCTTTGTAATTCTTTTTCTGATCATTTTTTTGCTTAATCAAGTGCTTGCACTGGCATATTTCTCATATGTCTGCCTTTTCATACCCCCATTGGGACAATACTTGGTTTTATGAACCAGTATGCACTGCAGTTTCTCTTACAAATACTGCTGAGGCAAACAATTAATTACAGATCTAAGTATCATTCTCAGTTTACTGTCAGCGACTATGCATGCAACCTTTTATGTCCTTCAAGTTTCTTTTCATAGATAACAAAATCCTTTTCTTCTTTTTTTCTTGCCTGTTATTCATTTTCTTTTCAAATATTTGAGAAAAGTTAGAGCTTTTTCCATGAACTTTTTTCCTGCCTGATTTCATACCATAGAAATTTAGCCATAACCTAAGTTATCAAATATCCACAACGAAATTTTATTTGCTGGTGTTTGAACGAATGTAGATTTTAATATCTCCTTATGTTAGTTTATTATTTTAAGCACACAACCAGGATAATTATGTCTACAGAGCCCTCTGAACAGACATCATGTGGGAATATAATACTAGAATGGATCTCCTGAGGCATTACTTTGATAACACAGGTAAATACGTAACATTTAATCTCATTCACAATTTTAAGGTTGATTTTAAAGCCAATTAGGTTGCTTTTGTGTGTTTATTTTTTCCCTTTCCCTATTACTCCTGTGTGGAATGCTGTTTTCCCACCTAACTTGCTTAGAATTCATAACAATTAATTTCAGTCTTAATTCCTTGAGATTTTATAATCATTTGTATTCATGCTAGCAGTAACCCCAGGCTTCAATAGCTCTTTTTATATTCTCCTCTATCTTGATTATTTAAAGAAAGTTTCCACAGCCACCCTGTCTCAGTGTTGCTTTTGCGCTGTGTTTTTGTTTTGTTTTGAAATTAAACAGATTAGTTATTTTTAGACACTTCTAGCCTATTCTTCTGTTTATCTTTCCAATTTTCCTGGGTAGAATCCACAGTTCTTTAACAGGTCTGTAGATAATTAACTACAGGCTGCTGTTCCTTATACAGTGCAATAAAGCATTTCTCGCTCTGCTGGAAATATCTTCATTCTGACAGAACCAAGAATCACTTTTCCCTATTGGCAGATACAAATTAGTAATATATAATCATCTTACAATTGACTAAATCTCTGAGGTCTTTCTAATGCCTTGCTATTTCCAGCCGATGATTCCTGAGTGTATCACAGAAGTGTGTGTTACTTCTGGCTCAGAACATGACCTTATTCTTTGTAAACTTAAATTTCACCCCTATTTTTGCTTTTGAAGCCTTCCAAGACATCGTTCAGCATGAAATTCCAATCCTCACCCACAGTGACAAGGTATTGCAGCTTTGTCTTCAGCCAATTTTTTTTATCATACTCCTATTTTTCCTCCCAACGTTATCACCAAAAACTGTAAATAAAATAGCATTGTCAGACTGATCCTAAAGAAACCTCAGCAACTCCCAGCCCCATAGTTTCTCTCTTAAAAGGTAGACTGTTGTTTTGTTGCTACCAGTTTCTCAACCACCAGGCAGCTTTTCTCTTCTATAATTTCACTAGCAGTTTTCCTCATATTCCATAGCTATTCCCTAAGAGCTATCAGCAGGGAAATTGTGCCACTGATTCAACAGAGGCCACCTGGCATAGATAAGCAATTAATCTCACCTCCTTCAAATATCTCCCAGTCACTGAACATTCCCAGACCATCACTTCCACAGCACAGATCTGTGTTCACTGAAGGTCAAAAGCTAGATGTTCATTCTCATTATCTTGTCATTCCTTCACACCCATTGTCTGGAATCAAGAGGATTACAGTGAAGCTAATGCAGAATCCCCCATCTTTGTGCATGTAGCCCACTTCTTGTCATACTTGTCCTTATGTGCTCCAGCCCAAAAACGGGGTAGTTTTTCTTCCCAACATGAAGAGTAATTTATGAATATTGTTGTATTGCCTTCAAGACCATCTTCAACCTCAAGGTTAACTCTCCTTTACCTCCAGGATTTTTAATTTTATGGAAAAAATTTTGATGCTAAGGATTACAAATTGCACACTTTTATTTTGTCAGTTATGTGCTATGTTCTGTAACATCAGAAATCAGTGTTGAGTAGTGTTACTGTCAGCCAGTTCCTACCGTTTCTGATGTTTCTGCAATCAAGCAATACTTTTCACTGTGAGAACACAGGCAGAAATATTCAATTCTCTCACCACTGTCCATAAATTTCTTGGCAAATTCTAACCATTCAATAAGCATTTACAGACTCTTCAAACATAAGAATCAGTCTCATGTCTCAGCAGAGATTTTACTTTCTGAGACTCCTTCCTGTGGAAAAAGACTAACTCATCCAATGCTCTAGCATTCTTTCACTATGAAGTTCAGAATCTGTTTCAATAGTTATTTCTTCTGTCAGTGGAACATTCTGATGCCTTTCCTCTTCTCATCATACTTATTCTTTTACAGGACTTCCGCCCTTGGGCTATCTCCATTACTTATTCTTCTATTCTAATGACACACTTTTATTCCTTTTTGAAGTTTCATCTTTTATGTAGTTCTAAGAAAATATTTTCCTAAAGTCTGTCTCTTCAGCAGTAGTTGTTCTTCTCTCATGCATTACTTATGGCCATGTTACAATATAACCATATTCCTTTTTCAGTACCTATTTTAGTCAATCTCCATGTTTTCTAGTAGACAGATCTATGAAAGTACTTCCTTAAACTGTTGTTTTTAACTTCTATAATATCTTAATATGTCTGTATGATAAGCCTTGGATTCCCTCTTTGATAAGTTAATTCTACTAAGAAGTTTTTCTTTTTAGAAAAATAACTCTTATGATAAACACTGAAATACAAAATGCTTTCCAAGTCCTGTCTGTCCAGCTGGGCTCCTGTTCTTATCTCTCCTTGGACTACCTTTAATGCTGCATTACTGGCTGCTTTCATTCCCTTTTCCCAGTCTTGAAGGAGAAGCTACAGCTTCCCTTGAGTGTTGCCATCTGGTGTTGAGCAGCTCAGTAATAGCCTTCACCTAGATTAGTTCCATCCCAGCTCAGTCAGCTTTTACTCCTCTGTCAGCAGCAATTAAAGACAGTGAGCCAGTAGCATGCATTCTCTGGAAGGTACCTCTGACACTCAGCACACATTTATTTACTAGACTATGCAGACTGCAAGCAAGGAAAATATCTTTTTTTTAGATATCCACTGTTTTTATATAAAGGCTTCATTAGTAGCTGTCTGTAGAAACAGAGGAGAATAATTTTCTTTTAGGCCATATTATACTTTGAACTGACATTCACAGTCATCTCCTCACCTCTATTTACCATTCTCTCCCCATTATGGTTTCCTGATAAAATGACACAAAGGAGAAAAAATTATTAAACAAGATAGAGTGGGAGGGCAGAATCACTTTCTTCTGAGGACGCAATTGTTTGTTCTGCTTTAATTGTTTCTAAAACTATGAAAGATAAAAATCTTTCATTAAGTTCTAAAGCTAATGACGTACTGATCATTCCTCTCTGCTCTGCTTGCTAAAGCAGTCTGATCAAAAGAACAAGGGCAAAATAACTGCAACTGCTCTCTCATTACACGACTTGAGATACATCCCACACCAGCTGAATGGGAAAAGGGAACAGAGAGTTGCAGCCCAATAAGTCTTCCTTCTTACTCCCACTAGCAAGCTTTCTCCTGTATTTTTTTTCCAGTACATCTGTATCAGATTTTGGAAAAGCTACCTACAAAAGGACCTTTACATTAATAGCAAAAGCAGGCAACTTACAGAAAATATTTAAAAGTCTATCAAAAAAACTCAGGGCTAAAACAGGAAATGATAAAATAATTAATAAATTCCATATGCAAAGAGGCAGTCAAATTTAAAATATTCAACTAGTACTACTAGTGCTGCAGTAAGATTTAAATTGGTGGCCTACAAGACCCAGAACTTCAATACCTCTCTGAAAACAATTGAAGATCATATCAAAAGGAGAACAAAGAAAAGCAGAAGTTAGTAGTTAACACACAGATGCTAAAGAACACTATGAAGGACTTCACAGAATCACAGAATCGCCAGGGTTGGAAGGGACCTCGAGGATCATGAATCGCCAGCCCCCTGCCACAGGCAGGGCCACCAACCTCCACATTTAATACTAGACCAGGCTGCCCAGGGCCCCATCCAATCTGGCCTTGAACACCTCCAGGGACGGGGCATCCACAACCTCTCTGGGCAGCCTGTTCCAGTACCTCACCACTCTCTCTGTAAAGAACTTCCCCCTGATATCTAACCTAAATCTTCCCTCCCTCAACTTAAAACCATTTCCTCTTGTCCTGATGTTATCTTTCAAAGAGTTGAAGATTGGAAGGACTATATAATACACCTACAGTTAGAACAATAAGCCAGGAAAGGCAGGACACCCAGAGCAGGAACACACAGTGCTGAAAAAGATTAGAGAAAGATAGCTATGTGTCTTATTACAGAAAATGAATAAATCTAGAGCCTACCTGAAACCCCAGGACACAGGCTTGTTACACTTTCAACATTATAATAACATTAGCATTTTGGCTAAAATGTTTATATGGCATTTACTGCAACTTTTTCACTGTCCTCTATATCTAAATATTTTTTGAGTGAGTGATCACAGAATCACAGAATCACAGAATCACAAGGTTGGAAACGATCTGCAAGATCATCCAGTCCAACCACCCTCCCATTCCTATCAGTGCCACAAGCTACTAAACCATCTCTCGTAGCTCCTCATCCAGGAGCCTCTTGAACACTGCCAGGGATGGCGACTCCACCACCTCCCTGGGCAGGCTATTCCATGTATGATGACTGTGATGTAGTGGTTTAACACCTATGGTAAGCTAAACATCATACAGTCACTCTCACTCCTCTTCTTCAATGCAACGAGGGGAGAAAACATGATGAAAAGAAAACTTATGAGTTGATATAAAGACAGGGAGATCTCTCACCAATTACCATCATAGGCAAACAAGACATGACTTGGGGAAGACTAATTTATCACTGATTGCTAACAGAGTAGAGCAGTAAGAACTAAAGACAAACTAAAAACACCTGCTTTTTTAAACTAAAAATGGATCTGCTACACATAGTGGCCATGGGCTTCAGGGGGACAGTCTGCCCTCCTTCTGCACTGAGCTTGGTGTCTGAAGGGCTTTTCTCACATTTCTCACTCCAGTCTCTCAGTTTTTCTTCCCTCAGTGCACCAGAGCACCCAGCAGCTCTGATCTGATATGGGGCAGTGCTGGGCTCTGCTCAAAGAGGCCACCACTGGAGCTCCTCTGCTTTCAAAACCTTCCCACGTAAGCCCAATAGACTGCTCTAGCTCTTTTCTTTGAAGGGCAAATCTAATTTTGAATTTTGTGCTTCAGTTCCAGGTTACAAAAAGCATGTGAATAAACACATTTAACTTGCTGGCTGACAGCTCTTATATTTGCTTTTCCTAGTAATGTCAGTAAAAAGTATACACTAAAAATATATTTCTACTCCCCTGTTTTCCTTTATCCCGTATGTAAAAGTTCCTGAGGATGTAGCACTGCTCTCTGCCATTCCAGTTAATAAACTGTCATGTTTATTACAGCAATGCCATCAAGTCAATGAAGGGATAAATCTCCTCAGTGTAAAGCACTGTACAATACTGTGTCCACTTTCCTAATTTCATTTGACAAAATCGGCATTATGGAGGGTAAAAGACATATTCCTGTTACTCACTGCAAGATGCCTCCTGAAGATGCTAAAATGAAGTAATAAAAAATCACTATTAAAATGAATTCTCACCTTTTTCAACTTTACGTCACTTCACCTAAAAGAATTCCACAACTACTTTGGAGTTGTAAGCAAAGGAGGGAAAAAGAACTACCAACAAAACCTAAACCAAAGATGTACTGCAAAAGAGAACTTGTAACTTGCAATGTCTTGTGCAAGTCTAATTATACAATAATATGAGTCCAAAGCTCAATGATGAATTATCCATTACGTGCTCTGAAATTAAGGTGTAACAGAAAGTCATAAAGGTACTTAAAGATCATAACACAGCCATAGTTTATCTTGAGAAAAGGTACTAAACATAGGAGCTCGATGTGACTGTGAACCATTTAATATCTACACAAATACCACATTTCAAAGATTGAGAGAAAAAGATGGGTCAAGATCCAAATAAACATATCACGGAATTGCACAGACAAATCAGAATCTCATCAGTTATATTTTTTCCATTTAATGTTCAATTCATTGGGGCAGTAAATAGAGTGGAGAAGATGGAGTAGCTGAACAGCTTTGACCTCTATTGCCTTTCTAATTACCCACGGCTGATTCCTTAGAGTACAGAATTCACAATATTAAAAATGTCCAGCTGAAGAAAAAGTAAGAGAAACAGGAAAAAAAGTGATACAGCAAAGTGATATTTTTATTCACACACCCTACTCTTTGAGTAGCTGAGGATTATTTACTAAATTGCAACAGTATTAATTTCACTCTTTCAACTAATTGTAACTCAGCACTTTCAGTGAGACAAAGCACTCTGAAAATTAAATTGCAAATCTTAACTAGTATTTCAATTCAATATAGAAAGCAGTACCAAAAACAAGTGCAAAACGCAGCATTGTAATGCACCCACAGGCAATGGGAAAGGAAAGCACTCCAACCAGACAGAACTGCTGTCAGCATGTCCTGTCCTGAGATTTCACAAGGCAACAAGGGAAGAGAGCAGATAACATCTTGTTGGTTTTCATGCCCTCTTTGAGATTTCATTTAAGCACTAATGTATATAAGCTTATGCATCTTTCTTCTTAAGTGAAAGTCACTTGAGCACTCTCTTCAAGCTGCTAGAGAAGGCTGCTGCACACAACATTCACAAAAAAGTCCCCTGTCTCAAGGGAAACCTCGGTACAAATGCTGCTAGGCAGTGATTGATGAATCTGACCTTTCCCATCTCATTTGCATGTATGGCAACCAGACCTCCAAAGATTACCTTTGATCTCTTCATTTCCTTGTGTGCTAGCAGCTGCCCCGGAGCAAGTTCTTCAGTGGTGGGCTACATGGGATATATTTCCTGGCTGAACTGCCCAATGCCCTCCCTTGCTGACAGCTACAAAGTGGAGAAGACTTAAATACGTCCCATGGAAAGCTATACTACCTGGGGTAAAAAGTTGGGATGGAAAGAAATTGCTTCAAGTATTTCATTCAGCATGTATTCCCCAAACTGCCTACAATTCCAGTAGGCATCCACTAGGAAACGACAGCACATTATCACATGACATAACATCCACAGCCCCTCCTAGCTTTCAGGGAGAGGCATTTAAGCTAATAAGCTCTGTCTTTCCTATCTACCAGAGGACAGAAACAGACGGTTACCACGGTTAAGCTGATGAACAACAGATAAATCACTATCTTGGCTGAGCCAGAGAACACGAAGACCACCAAAAGTGCAATATAATCAGAAACTAGGTATGCTTAATTAAGTCTTCATTGATAGTCTTCTCAGATCTATATACTCTATATTCCCCTTTTTTCTATTTTCCCTTCAGGAAACATTTTGAAACTCACACTAAAGAAACCTCCACTGGTTTCTATGAGAGTTTGGTAGGAATTAGAATTTGCTCAGGTCTCAGTTGAAAGACCTGCTGTTATTTTTTGGGTCACATATTTAAAACAGATAATAGAGCACTGTCTAGGTTATAAAGTCAATCTAGAAGAAATATTTATCTAAAAGTAATTCATGAGGGTACACAAAGTGTTATTTATTCTTTCAGCTAAAATCTGTGACATAATAGGAGCTGCCTATGGCTCGTATTAGTATTATCCAGGCTCACGCTACACATTAGACATGGCCCATGAAACACTCCAACCTCAAGGCAAAGTAATTTCTAATATCAAACGTTCACACAAAGACAGCTCAAGGTTGTGAAAAATACTTGCCTCCAACCTCAATTTCCATTTTCACTTTGTCAAATATTATTAAAGACAGAATTAATGTCACGGTTCAAAAACCATTGCTTACATAAGAATAATTTCCTTTCTCTCCACAGTACTCTCTTTATTATTAACACTCCAGAATGGAGGGTATAAAGGTATTATTTATACGGCCAAGGAAAGTATGCCTTAAAAAATGCTTACTACCCAGAATGTAGGCAAATTTATTAAAGGTTTTGCAAATTAGATAGAGAATTCCAACACTAAATGTAAAAATACATATGGATATAACTCTGCTTACCAAGACCTTAATATATAAGATGATTTATTTATTCCAAGTTATCAGAAGATACCTGGAGAAGACCACTTGTAATAAACAGGAACAGTATGAAACAACCTTCAAATGATGGGAATCAAAAAATAATTTTGGATACAACTATGTGTAGAAATACGTAATGTTTTTTAAATTAGATTGGGCTTACAAAAAAACAAGGCAGGGAAGACTTCAGCATAACATGTGTCCAGCATACCCGCTAGCTGCTCCTGTTAATGTTAACAACAGCATAGCACGCAGTATTTCTGGAAATTCCCCATTGTTCAGTACAGGAATTGTTGGACAAGCTTCTCCATTCTAATCTGTTTATCAGTTTAGAAGGACAGGTAGAATTCAAAGAATACATTACATTTGTAATAGAAAAGGTAAAGAAATGAACATTCCAAACATAGCCAAATACAATAAATGCTGCAACTCTACTACTGAAAAAAAAATGTACCTGAGAAAATTCGAGGCATTGCAGCCAGCTGGCATGTGCCAGACCTCACTTAGTCCAGTAAAATCTCTCAGCTTCTACATCATATGAGCTGGATACAAAATGTACCATGGGACTTTACAATTTCAAAAATGCACTGGGAAATTGTCCAGAAGGAATCCAAAAGGCACATACCAAATTCATGCTACAGACCTTTCTAGCAGTTTACTAGTACAGATTATCATAGTCTATCACAGTCCAGGAATGTTCCTAGACTCAGTTTAGTTTTCTAGAGCAGGTGCAGTCTCAGAGGCCAGCAGAATCCTGAGATTACAAGATATGATTTGATATAGCTCAACAATAAAACCAAAGGTACAGACTGAAAAAAGCAATCACAGAACAGTGTAAAAGTAACTCCAGGTTCCAAATGAAGGTTTCACTGTAGCCCAGGTCATTTACAGAAGGTCAGGTGGTAACGACAGTCCTTTTTTCAGGTACACAGCATTATATATTAGAGTTAGAAGAGTCAAATCATATCACTATAATTCACTGCGATTAAGTAAATCCAAAGATTATTCTCACTACTGCTGAAGACTGCTTGCTTGTGATGGCAAATTGACAATTCCGGGAATGTCCAACCCACAGCCTGGCACAGCTCACACTGCAGTCACCTGCTGCTCCACACCATCATAGATCTGCCCCATAGAGAAGATCTGGTCCCTTGGCACCAATCAAACATCAGTGTGCTATTAACGCTATCTGAACTGAAATTAGCACATGGGGCACAGTGCAGTGCCAGCTCGAGTTATGGCAAAGAAGTGTATAGATTTCAATATATTGGCTAAACACAGTCCTGTGAACAGCAAAAATACACAGCCATGCTTTCCGTTGTGACAAAGGAGCTTGAGGACAGGTTTCAAGATTGCCAAAAAATCATCATTTCTTTTTGTGTATTTGCGATTCCATTTTTAGTCATAAATACATCACCTGTAAATTTTCATGTGGAATGTACATAGTTGTAATCAAAAATCTGATCATGTCTCTTTATGAGTCTTCTATAAGCCCTCTCTCACCAGAGAGAAATATCCTTCATTTCAATGTCCTGCCTTATTTGTGTTATCTCATTTGGCAGTATGTTCATTTGTGAACAAATATTCTCAAGGATGAAGTAGAGAAAAAAATAAAGTTTCATCAAAAATCTCTATTGTACATCTTGAGAACTTATTAACTGCAACTACTGCCATCAAACTCAACTAATGTGTTAGTTTCACAAAACAAGATCAAATATCCCACCGGTTTTATGTTTTTGTTGTTCACTTCTTACACGTTTCAATTAAAAAAAAAAAATAAGTTTGGTTACTTCATATGCATTAATTATATCATACATTTAATATGAGCTGCTGCAAAAGCAATGCAGCATTTATTTATTTATTTATTATTAAAATTTATTATGTTGGTCCATGACATCAGAGGCTGATGTTGGTGATATGACAGTAGAGGCTGAAGCTTCCTGCCAATATTTCATTACTTTTTGTCATCATGTGACAGAAGACAGTAGAGGGGGAGTCTGACAGAATGGCATCTGACATGGAAGTGCATAAGAAGCAAAAGGCTGTTGGTGAATTCCTCCATGAGGAAAAAATGACACTCAGTGACATCCATTGACACTTCCTGAATATTTGTAAAGACCAAAGAGTGGATGTGAACACAGTGGGTGGTATGTTTCAGCAGTGACAACAGCAACAGTGGATCACCTCTGCTGGTACATATTTTTACTAATGCAGCATGCAGGCTTTTGTTAACCACTGGCAAAAATGATAACTAATGGTGGTGACTATGTGGAAAGATAGTCTGTTGTAGCTGAGAATTTCCTCAAATAAACAGTGTCACTGCATTCCTCATAGCTGTTGTTCCATCAAAATAAATAGGATTTACTTTTGGAGCAGTCTACATGCATGCAGTCCAAGACAATTTCTCTTCACTCTATGTGGCCCAGGCAAGCCAGAAGGTTGACACCCAGTATACTCATCTATTCAGCAAACTACAACTCAATATGATAGCTTGATTTCTGAGCTGGTACAGGCATACAGTTCCAGATCAGTGGCTCCCAGCTATAACCTTCAGGCAGAGACAGATACTCCCCTACAGGACAAATGTAGCCAGCTATCTATGTCTAACTAGACAGGTTTCCACACAAAGTACTGCTGAGATTAGGTCTGAAGGGTCATGGTAGACAAGTTGAACACTAGCCAACATAAGCTCTTGCAGACACAGATTTTCTAAACTTCACTACCAGCAGGCCAAGGCACTGGTGGAAGCTCAAAACTGATAAGGCAGATTCCCCAGTACAAGAAAGATGTGAACATCCTGGGGCGATCCTTGCAAAAAGCCACAATAATGTTGAAGGGATTGGAGCATCTGTCATACAAAGTGAGGCTGACTCCTCAGACTTGACAAGGCTCAGGGGAATCGTATCAGTTTATATAAATACTTGATTGGGGGAGTGGAGAAGATGGAGCCAAGCTCTTCTAAGTAGTGCTTAGTGAAAAGACCAAAAGGCAATAGGCACAAACCAAAATACAAAAAAAATTGTTTAAACCTAAGAAAAAGCCTTTTTCCTATGCAGGTGGTCAAACATAGCAGTGGGTTGCCCAGATTGGTTCTGGACTTCTCATCCTTCCAGATATTCAATACCTGACTGGACCCAGTCCTAGGCAAGCTGCTGTGGCTGGCCGTGCTCTAAGCAGAAGGGTTGGAATAAATAATCTCCCAAAGTGAAACTATTACCAAGTATACAGTCTTTCAAAAATATTTCTCCCTTAGTTTTAACTGTAACATTGAAATATCATTATAATATACTAAAAAATGCTAATCTACTTGCAATGACCTATTAAAAAATATATACAAATTTTAAATTGATGCAAATAGATTAGAAAACTGTCAGACTGTGAATTGTTTCTGCACTACTGCTTTAAAAAGCAATAGGAAACAAAATGGGACAAACAGCTGCTTTAATATCCTGCGCTAAAACTAAAGGCTGCAGTCTCAGAAGCCCAAGAACAAAGTTGTCCTCTATAGAGGCTGAATGTCATATCTATCACTACACTGGGTATATACGGCTTGATTACAGTTGATTAGACAAATATTAAATTGGCCTCATTTTGGTCATGTCCACAAACACTTCTTTATGAATACTGAGTGTAACCGAGTGAATATTTACTTTTAAGAAGGAGGTTTTGGTAAGATTGTCTGCCAACTCACCCTTAACAGAAAGTGACAAGGATAAAAGAAAAATTATCTGAGTATCCCATTTGGGACTGAGTGCTTATCAGAGATATAAGCTTCTGACTACAGGGAAAAGACAAGGGAGACTTGTCATGACATACATTCATAATGTATTCTTATCAAAGACCTGAAAAAATGTCTTGTTATATATCTTAAAAAATCCTGAGCACCAAAATTGCGTCAAAAAATAAACATACATAATAAATGCTTTCACTGATATGATTAGCAATATAGTGCTTTCACACGGCAATTTCAAACTGCAGGGTGCTACATTCTGTTTCCTTTTCAAGCACACAGTGCCTTGGGCTGTTTTACTTACTAGCAGCAGCAGCAGGACAATATCAGGATTATCGCACGCACAGGCTACATGCATTGATGTCCAAAAATCCTCATCTTGATGATTTACATTCACTCCTCTGTCAATCAGAATTTCTGCAGCAAATGCATTATCGTAGCGAGCACACTAGAAGAAAGAGCAGATTAGGGATAGCATTATACTCCATGTACAATTGAATTTATTACATATTTTTTTCTCTATTTAAATTTAGCAGATGATATGTTTGTAGACAGCAGATGAATCTATAGAAATAGTTCTGCAGAAACACCAAGTTCCATGTGTGTGGCTCATGGAATCCCTTATTCCCCGTGAAAAAGCGCTAAATGAAATCTGCTGAAAGCTGCAGTGAAGATGAGCTTTCTATTCATTCAATACTGTCCTTCCAAATTAGCACACAGGAACTGAATGAATGCATCATGAGCAGTAGGCTGCAAGTATATTCACACTCACACTCATATACATCACAAACACACTAATTCCTGCCTTTTTATGCAGTTTGTAGCAGTAATACACACCTCTCTATACTTCACATCATTACCATAGTGATTCCTGTTCAAGTCTCTCTGACAAACACATATGCTGCACACTACAAGTGTGCTTGGGGTAGTGTGGGTGCGTGCATGTAAGCATGTGTTTTTTGCAATTTTTTTGCAAAGAAGAATAAATTAGCACAGGCATTGTTTTCAGCTTATGCTTTTTGCCACATCTCAGACCACGTGTGCTTATGGATGCTACATAAGGAAATTAGAGCACCTAAGGTAACATCCTGACTCTGGCCTTGCACATGAGTTCAGTAAGTAGAGGAGGAATAATCTTTCTCCACTGCAGAGGCTACAACGAGCCTAAGTTTCTATATTAGGTACCTGGGTGCTTTCAATATCATTCTTAATATCTATGCCTCATACGATATTTACAGCTGTGTGTAACATTTCCTTGCCCTGGAAATCACACATATACAGTAAGTGCACAAATACAGTGAAATTTGTGAAAAATATCACAGAATCATAGAATCATCAAGGTTGGAAAAGACCTCTAAGATCATCCAGTCAAACCATCCACCTACCACCAATATTCCCCACTAAACCACGTCCCTCAGTACAACATCTAAATGTTTCTTGAACACCTACAGGGACAGTGACTCTACCACCTCCCTGGACAGCCTGTGCCAATTCCTGATCGTTCTCTTGGAGAAGTATTCACTAACAACCAACCTGAATCTCCCCTGGTGCAACTTGAGGTCATTCTCTCTAATCCTAATCACTGCTTACATGGGAGAAGAGGCTGACCCCCAGCTCACCACAACCTCCCTTCAGGTAGTTGTAGAGAGCAGTAGGGTCTTCCCTGAGCCTTCTATTCTCCAGACTGAGTAATCCCAGCTCCCTCAGCCTCTCCACATAATGCTTGTGCTCTAGATCCCTCATGAGCTTCATTGCCCTTCTCTGAATACGTTCCAGGGCCTCGATGTCTTTCTTGTAGTGAAGGGCCCAAAAGTGAACACAGTACTCAGGATGCAGTCTCATCAGTACTGAATAAAGGGGGATGATCACTTCCCTGTTTCTGCTGGCAATGCATTTCTGATGAAGTCAGGATGCTATTGGTCTTCTTCACCACCTGGGCACGCTACTGGCTTGTGTTTGACCAAGCATCAACCAATACTCCTATGTCCATTTCCTCTACACAGACTTCCAGCCATTCTGCTCCAAGCCTGTAGCGTTGGCTGAGGTTGATGTGGCCAAATGCAGGACCTGACACTTGGACGTGCTGAATTTCATCCCATTGGCCTCAGCCCAGAGACTCAGTCTGTTCAGATCCCTCTGAAGGGCCATTCTAGTCCCAGGCAGATCAACACTTTCTCCCAGCTTGGAGTCATCTGCAAACTTACAGAGGGTGCACTCAGTGTCCTCATCCAGGTCATCAATAAAAACACAGAATAGGCCCCAATAAGGACTCTTGGGAAATACCACTTGTGACTGGCCGCTCAGCGGTTGGATTTAATTCCATTCATCACCACTCTCTGGGCCCAGCCATACAGCCACAGCAAAGAGTGTATCTGTCCAAGCCATGGACTGCCAGCTTCTCCAGGAGAATATTGTGGGAGACAGCATCAAAGACTTGGCTGAAATCTATGTAGTCAAGTCAACAGCTTTTCCCTCATCCACCAGGTGGGTCATTAGAAGGAGATCAATTGCTAATTTGCAAGTGAGTATGAAATAATTATTCTGTCACATCTAATATCACGTGCAGAACCACACCATGGCATCCAGTTGGCTCATCTGCATTAATATGATATGGAAGCTAGGACACTAGGAGGAAAGGGAGAAGAAGGAAAAGTGGCAAGATGGGTTCCTCTGTGCAGTCAAAACATAGCTGAGGTACCTTGGTGAATGTAGGAGTTGCATATAATATTGAGTTCATAAATACAGATGAAAATTAAACTCTTGGAGGTTAAAAAGCAGTAATGCATTAAACAATTGTCAAATATACTGACAAATTATTCAACAGAAATTAAATTCTGATGTAGTGTATTTCCTTTAGTTTGCAGTGTAAATGACAGCTTCAGAAACTGACAGTTTCATTGCAACAGTACCATTCCTAGCATCACTAGTATAATTTAAATTCAGTTGTTGATGTTCATCAGAGATAAGAAATTTCACAGTACAGATCAACATAATCTGAAACCAA
This sequence comes from Lagopus leucura, assembly GCF_019238085.1. Lineage (NCBI taxonomy): Eukaryota > Metazoa > Chordata > Aves > Galliformes > Phasianidae > Lagopus > Lagopus leucura. Next base: position 42,154,534 of record NW_024962262.1, read on the forward strand.
CCACATTTTCAAGCTATTGTTAAGCAAAAAATTTTCAAAAGTGCTTCCAAAATCTAAAATAAAACATTCTGCAAGCAGGCTTTTAACTAGATCTTTTATGCCCTTGTCATATTTCTGAAGTCACATTTATTTTAGCAGCATTGTGAAATAAAAGTAGAATTCAAGTATCTTAAAATAGTTTCACATTGAACAGAAACCACATCTACAATTGAAGCATCACAGAGGATGCAAAGGATGATCAGACTTAAGAATTTGTGGTAACCTTTGCCAATGGCTTCTGTCTCTATAGTCTTTTCTGTATGGTAGTCTTTCTCCTACATGCCCTTACATCTTGCTTCTCTTTTGATCACTGCATACGAGCAGTTTTCCTTCTATCTTCTACTTAATCCAAATGGCAATGCAAATAATGATGAACCAGATGCAGACTGTGTTAAATATCTATGAGTAGAAAATTAGTGCAAGAAAATATGCACAAAAACAAAAGGAAAATGTTATATCATGGTGTTCTTTATATAGGAACTATGAATCTTTGAGACACACAATTCTATCTTCAAAATCAAACAGTATTTCCTTTGTTCTAACTGTGCAGATAATTTATAAATAAAACATCTCATTTTACTTGGTTAGTTACCATTCCTAGAATATGATCCACCCTTTGATAAGCAATTTGAAAATGACCATTTATTTCACATGCATAGCTGGATGCCTTATTAATGACCATGGAGGACAGTGTAGATTAAAAAAAGTACTGCTAAGACATTCTTCTTGCTGATATTCCCAATCTGCTACTCAGTACCCCACTGTATTTATCCACAGTCACTAATACTAATATTCAATCACTCTTACCAGATGGAGCAAGGAACCTCCTGAGGAAACAAGCATATGAGGGTCAGCACCATCTTTCAACAGTCGCAGCACTGAAATATCAAAGTAAAGAGGAACAAGAGTTAATGCAGCAATACAGCCAATTCCAAGCTGTTAATTGCCTGATTCTTCCCTATCTTCATTAACAGATTTAATAATATATGCAAACTGCTGAGATAACATTTGCAAAACTATCATGTCAGCATCTCCCACCCCATCTATTTTAATGGCTAGGCCTGGAAGCAAAGAACCTTTGATAACAATGTTAAATATGAACGGTATCGAGGACTTCTCAAAAGGACAGATGATGTGCATGTCAGCTCTATACGTAGGAGAGGGGAGGAAAGAGACTTTTACTCAAGGTCACAATCACCTTAGGAGTAAAATCACAGTCTATCGGTTTGATTTGATTTTGCAGAGTTCCCACAAGACCTGTTGGCTTTTTCAGTAAATAATTGAAAATAGCATTCATAAGTTGTATCGCTCAACATTAATCACCAAACCATAGCTAAATGATCTCGTCTGCACTCAATTTAACCTTTACAGTACATTGTCAGAGTACTGATGCAGAATAACTCTTAAAATGATATTCATAGTTCAACCTCACTTCCATTTACATCTATCAGTCTCCCTTTTGAAATGAACACAGGTTTACAAATGCAAGCAGAAAAACAACCCTGCTTATCAGTGCCCACTCAAGGGTGAAAATTCAGCACTTTTTCCCAATGGTCTTCACTGCCTTTATAACCTTTTTACTTGGAATTTAAGCACTGAATAACTCATGTCACCAGTGCTCATTCCTGGAGCAGAACAGAGCAGTCACACTGTTAGGCACCATCAGGGGAACTCACCCCAGCACTGCAATCCTTTCTTCACTGAACTGGTAAGAAAAACCCTTTTAAAAAGACTTCAGCCAGGAAAGTAACTGCCAATAATGTACTATGAATAGGAACATAGCTCATTTTGTCCCCATCATATGGAAATCCTGGGTTTTATTCTTATTTAAGATTCCTGGACAGAGTTGTGCAAAGGCCCACAAAGCATTCTAAAGTCCTGGGTACCCCAAACCACTGCACCACAGCAATTTCTGCCCTCCAGGAGAGCCATCAATTTGTCTCACAGCTGTTCCAGCTCCTAAGAATCTATCAAGAAAATAATCATAGAATTGCTCAGGTTGGAAGGGTTTTTAAAGATAATCTAGATACAATCCCTGTTGTGGGCAGGGTCACCAACCACTAGATCAGGCTGCCCAGGACCCCATCCAAGCTGGCCTTCAGTACCTCCAGAATGGGGCATCCACAACCTCTCTGGGCAACCTCTTCTAGTGCTTAACTACCCTCTGAGTAAAAAAAATTCCATCTAACATCTAAACTAAAATTTCCGTCTTTTAGTTTAAAGCCATTCCCCCTTGTCTGATCGCTTTCAGACCATGTAAAATGTTGGTCCCCCTCCTGCTTGTAAGCTCCTTTCAAGGACTGGAAGGAAGGCTGCAATGAGGTCCCCCTAGAGCCTTCTCTTCTCCAAGCTAAACAAGCCCAAATCCCTCAGCCTTTCTGTGCAGGGGAGGTGCTCCAGCCCTCTGATCCTCTTCATGGCCCTCCTCTGGACCTATTCCAAAAGCTCCACATCCTTCTTGTGCTGGGGGCCCAAGGCCTGAACACAGTACTCCAGAAAGGGCCTGACAAGTGCTGAGTAGAGGCAGATAATCATCTCCCTCTCCCTGCTGGTCATCCTCCTTTCAGTGCAGCCCAGGATACTGTTGGACTTCCAGGCTACAAGTGCACACTACTGGCTCATGTCCATCTTTTCATCCATCAAGACCCCTAAGTCCTTCTCCACAGTGCTGCTCTCAATGAATTCTTCACCCACTTTGTACTCATATCTCGGATTCTCTCAACCCAAGGGCAACACCTTGCATTTGGCTTATTGAATCTCATTAGGTTCTCATGTGCTCACTTCCTGAGCCCATCCAAGTCTCTCTGGATGGCATCCCTTACTTTTATTGTGTCAACTGCACCACTCAGCTTCTCGGTGTCCATGTTGTTTGTTGATAATGATATTGAAGAGCATTGGTCCTAGGACAAACTCTGGGAGACGCAACTCATCACTGCCATATAGATCTGCTGACGACAACTCTCTGGCTATGACTATTCAAGCAATTTTTTATCCACCAAATAGTCCAGCCTTCAAAACTCATCTCTCTCTAATTTAGAGATAAGGATGTAGTGGGGGACCATGCAAAGACCTTGAAATAATGTGCACAATGTGCACCAATTCCTCCTTACCCCTGCATTTTGTATGTTTGCTTTATCTTGAGAATATCTTTTAATTCCCTTTTCACTGTACTAAATGTATGTACTGCACTCAAAGATTCAGCTGACCTTTTTGAAAGGAATCAGCTTTCTTTTCAGACACTAAATTTTTACAAGTAATGTCTTTCGAAAATACTAAGTTATTTTTTATCATGTGTCTTAGATGCATGCTGCTTAAAAAGAAAATCTGGCTAAATGGTTGCAAGCCTGTAAAATTCATGTGAAAATTGGACTAGAAAAGGCTTGGCATTATCATCACTACCTGCTCCACACACAGTAAACACAGCAGTATATAGTGAGCAAATATTTACATTGGTTATACAAATCCATTAAATCTTCTGCTCATGTTTAAACTTTGAAAATCAAACATCAATCCAAACCACTGTATAAATTCACAATTTATGAGTAGTTCCATGAACCTATTTCAGCTCACCCAAGGTTTTGGTTTGGTTCATTTATACAACTCTGAAAGACTAAATGCTCTGGCAAATGCCACTTTGAAAGCTAACTACAATTAGAAGCTACTGTTGTCTCTAGTTTATCCATTAGAAGCAGAAATGGAACATTAAGGAACCTGAAATAAAACAAATGTCAAGCAAGATGAAAAGCACCAAAGGAGAGAGGGAAGGTGGAGAAATACATACAAATTTTCATAACCTTGAGAAAAAAAATGGATGAATGACAAAAAACAATGCATTTATTTCTGCCCTCAAGTCTGGAAATTCAATTCTAAAGTACACAAGTGTCCTCATCCAGGCAAAGTCCATCAAAAACAAAAGCACATAACAAAGTTCCTCCCTTCTTTTAATATCTGAATTGCAGACCATATAAGGAGATGCTTTCTCCATCTCAGGTTTATGTCAGCTAAGACTTTTCCTACCTCCTTAAAAAGGTGTGCAACTGTATCATTTTCATGAGAATATTTTCAGCATTTGTATGTTAAACCTTTTCTTTAGCAGGACATAAAACAGTGATTCTATATTACGAAAGATTTCTTACAGCTCCAAAAGTAATTTCAATATGCCAACCTGGTCAGGATTTCATCTGAACAAGTTAACCCAGTCATTCTCCTTCCTTATCCCTTATCTTCAGCAAGAAAAAAATGTCTAGCCATTTCAGTCTCTCAGCCACTTTATATACTGCTTTTGTGTAGTACTTTTTCTCAAGAAAAAAAAAAAAAAAAAAAAAGAATAAAATAATGGCAGTAAAAATAAGACTAAAGATTTCTTGTTTGATCATTGAAATGAAATCACTCATTAAGAGTCTTGAAAACATCAAAACCGCTTTAAAGCTAATTCCTTCTAAGCAAAGACAGAAGATGAAGATCTTACCTATTTGCTAGGAGCAGGACAAGAATGGAAAATTGCATTTCTAAGAATATTCCACAAAAATGTCATCTGGAGCCCAAAATTGTAACTGACACAAAAAGCCCTTGGCCACTTGTGTACAAAAACATAAGAGAATTTTTTGTCTCTTCCCTTCATCAAGCCTCCGAAAGTCTTAGTGCTTATAGAACAGTTATGCAGAAGGAACAACTTTCCAGATCCATTCAGTGACATTGCTTTTAAAAGCAAAAAATGACAGATCATTTCTAGAGCTGAAATTAAAATTCATAACAATTAGTGTCTTCGCCCTGCTTCCCCCCAGAAGAAATATGCACCAAGATTATATCACAAAGAAACAATACAAAACTGCAAGCTTGAAGTAGAATATTAATTAGGACCATAAGCAAATGAACAAGTCATATACAAAGAAACCAGAGTAAGTAGATAAAAGCTCAACATTTCTGTTCTTTGTCTGAATTATTTTTTCCTCATTACTGTGTGGTTTATTCAGTGCTTTGGGAAATTCACATCACAGAGACTACTTACGAATATATGCAAACTCTCAACTGGGCAAGAGTCTTTGCTGTGAATTAGGATTAAGTGAAACATTCCTCTGCATATAAAGGCAAGTAAAAAAATGTTCCTCTTTTCTTGAATTCTACCCTTCTCTACAAAACATAATAAAAAAGAAAACAATGAAAAGATCACAGAAGCAAAACTCCCCTCCCAGCCATGCAATTCACTTAGGTCTTCCACTGAAGGCCATACCAGTCAACAGGAAAATCTTCACTTTTATGTTCAGCTTTTCCTTTTGATTGAACTACTGCCAGTAATTTGGGGAAAAAAATCCCTAATGAGGACAACAAGTCACACACAAATGTATTCTGGAAATGCTGCATCTCTCTTAATTAGTGCAATTTTTAAGATAGTTTTCAAAGGATTTCTTTCAAAACTAGTTTGATATACATTCTTTCACGGAAGAGAAATCTCCAGGAAAGAGAAGGGACTGAAAATAGGCCTTAAGACAGGAAGCTGACATCTACTTAAAAATAAAAATTGAGAATAACATTTTCGTAAACTCTCAAGCTCCTCCTTTGCATGCTTAAGAGGACCATCCATTCTTCTAACCTCTTTCAGATCTAACACGCAAAATTATCAGCAAGCTAAAGAAGAACTGATACGACCATTCACAAACCGTACTGTCTAATGAAGCTTTTTAAAAAGCACTGAAGTAATGAAATCGGTCTCATGTTACAATGTTAACTAAATTATTCCACTGAGCTGAGTAGCTTTCCGCAGTTCATTGACTGTATCTACTGAATTACAACTTTCTATGCAGTCCTACCGTCCAGTAAAGCTAGCACAGCCATACCTGTTGCCAGTCACAGGCCTTGTAGCCTTCCATGTGGGTTTATGTCTGTAAGGCTAATTTTATCTGGACTTGCTTCAGCATTTTTTCAGCTTTTTTAGATGCTACAGCAGTTGTCAAATGACCAGTGACAATTAGCTGACGTTTTAGTTTGGTTTAAAGAACTGGGCAGTATGTGTTAATAACTTTGTTATACATAGGAATAAATGTTACTTTTGCTGGACTATAACTAAAAACATCTAGTTACTAGCTATTATACTATGTAGAACCATCTGTAATCTTACATGTTAGAAAGCAAAGGAGTACAAGTCTGCAGTGACAGGAGAACCTTGCACACAATTCCTGAAGCCCCAAGGCTACCAAGAGCTCACTAGTGACTAGTGGTAATGCAAACTTTAGATATGGGTAAACCAGTTTTATTTTTAACAGAAAAGACAGAAAAAGAAATATCCAGTAAATGTAAAACTTACCTTCTGCTGTGTTAAATATAGATTATTAGTAGATGTTTCTAACAGTCATTCCTCTGGGAGTAGCAGCTACCTAGTGTAAACATTGCTCCTGTTAACACTTATTTCTGTTCTCAGTTTAGCAGGGATACATACCTCTAGCTGGAAGGCTTTACTTGTTTGTTACGTGAAGAAATGTGACCTAAGACCATGCTGCTGCCGAAATGGATCTTTCTATTCACCTGCTGCCTCAGGCTGAATGTTTCTGCCACTTCCCTTACATTGGCACAAGACAAAGACTACTTTTCAGCTAGATAAACTACTTGGGAATGGCCTGGAATGGCTACAAACAAATATGAAGAGTGGAGTAACCACTCCAGCAATGGTTGCAAGTAGTTCTGGGGGTAAGTCAACCATGAAATTGTGTAACTGGATAACAGAAATGACACTGAATCAAGAAGAACGGTATATTTCTACCTTCAGTTAATGAAGTGCCATATTTTGTCTGGCAGTCACTCCATAATCAGATTCTTCATCCAACAAAAGCATTTTAAACCCTGTATAGGTGCACCACGTATAATTCTTTCTTCTTCATTCCCCTCTAATATGCTTTCCTTATTCCAGTCATGTTTTACTTTTAGCTTGAACTGAAGATCATTATGAAGAACCCGTTAGACAACTCAGCTGCACATGAGATGTACAGATGAACACCAATCTCTGTTATGTTAGTCTTAATCAGATCAACAAATAAAATCAATTAACATTAACAAAGCATTAACTAAGGGAAGAAACAGACATTTTTCACAGAAGTTGAATTTGAGAACGTTAGTTTTCTATATCCACACCATGTTGTCTGCTGTTTGAACACTGCACTGATGAGGATGAGGCCACTGCTTTCATTCTACCTAGAAGAGCTCCCATAGTTTATAATTTCTCTTCAGGCAGACAGGAAATCTGACGATGGTCCCAAAGCAATAGGGTCATTGATTCTTTGCTGAACTTAAGGATATGAATTGTCGGGCTGATTTGATAGCATTCTCTTTAAAAGAAGGAAACCAAACTACCAATGAAACAGATTGACAGAGGTAGTCCTACATTCTCATTGTCACAGCTTTAAGGTTAGACCTGGATCAAAACAGATGCAAGTTTTCTGCCTTGCTTTCTTAGTGGAGAAATCAATCAGATCCCAAGCCTGGGTGTGTCTCATGGCCTCAGACAAAGTAAGGTAGAACCTCAAGCAGCAGGGAGAAGCAAGTGACAGGATAGCACATCCCACTGAGACTGGCAGCCTCAACCACTGCACGTCCACATCTAGGCATTCAGCAATCCTAGCAGCTTCCTAGTGATATAAATCATTCAAGGTCAAGGGAACAGCCATCCTATTATTTGAGGTAGCCTGAACCAGAAAATCCCATAAAAATAATTGTTACGTTTCTAGGCTCCACAGTCACTAATTCTAACTCAAATGAGATCAATGAGGAGGTCGCAGTTCCCTCCGTGGGGCAGATATTTCTGTTGCTATACAGACATCACCAGAATAGTTCATGAGTTTACACTCTACTATTATTCAACAAGTGCTAAATAGAACATTTCTTCAAGCAAATTCCACCTTTCCTGTTTCATTCTATATATACAAGATTGTATGCAGTTCTTGCCTCCACTGGAAAATATTTAAGACCAGAAATCGAATGGCTTTATACACCAAAGATATTTCTGCAAGCAGCACACCTTAAGGCTCTATGCAGTGGTAGTCATCCCTTGTTGTTGCCTCTGTTTTTTAATCAACTTTTCCAGAGCTATTGCTCTGGCCATGTCAAAAGAGAAAAATGCTGTGTTAAGGTCTCACCAGTTTATAAAGCTGTCATTTTACCTCAGTGCAACTAAAACTTCTGTAAAAAACCTCACAGAATAACACACGCTTAGCTAAAAATATTGCTTCTATCATCATAGCTGATAGTACTGCAGGGGTTTGCCAGCATGGCTATTTCCTGGGTCAAATTAGCTATGTCATCAAGGGCTGGTAGCATGGACCTGACTGAATTCTGAATTTTTGTTAGTGAGGTATACAGAGACATCCAACTGTACACTCAAATGTTTGTAGAACTGAATAAGTTTCAGAGCCTTACAACATTTTACAGTATGTTAAATTTATTTCAGAGTATTCAAGTCTCCAGTTCAACAGTTATTACATACAACATACTAAAACACACATCAGCAAAATAATTCTTACTGTGGGCAATAGACTAATTTGAAAACAACTGCCATCCCATGTTTTTCCCTAATGTAACACTGGAAGTTGAAGAATTTGCATACACCACTATTTTTTTCTGCTGAATAGACTGTACGCTGCCTCTATTTTGCCATGTCTGTTGATCCTGTACCAGAATTACTTAATTGCCATAAATCAAATTACCCTTGACTTGAATTCCATATAAAGTGAGACTCACTCCCTCTTTTAACTCTCACACCATGCACAGCAAGTTTATGCCAGCTGGTTTAGAAGCAGTGTAAGCAAGTCATTAGGACTCCTATTAAAGATCTTCAAGGATAACAGGCTATTATCCTGCTTAGCAGCTGCTAAGTGGTACTAATTACCAGCTGTAGACCACTGGCTGTTAGATTCTGTATGTATATAGTGTTATTCCCGGGCGTGCACAAGGAAGCAAACTTCAACCAGAACAAACCAGGGATATTAGCTAACTATATATTAACCCAAAACAGTCATGCATGTGACATACGAGTGGCCAGAATTGTCTGATTCCAAGAATATCTCACCACTTGGCATACTGTCCTCAGGCATCCCTTTTCACAGGACATAATCTGTGACAGCATATACATCATCGAAATGCAAGTTGCTTCACTCTTATTTATGCTTTCTTTCATGCACTCCTGCCTTTGACCTTGTGTAGCAGTGGCACATGTCCATCTGCCATGAGCTGGTAAGGGGAGACAAGTCAGCTGAAGGCTAGCCTTATGAAAGGCAGCTTCCATCTGATTCAGTGCCCCAAACTGGTTCACATCAAGATGAGCATGAAGGAGTAGCACAAAAGGACAGAACAGTAGCAGAAGACACAAAGGAAAGTAACTAATGGCAACCTCAATTTAGCTTAATTTCAAACTGTTAGAAACATACTTTTCAATTATCATTTGGTATCATATGCATCCTTAGGCTACTGTCAAAAAAATCCAAGATGCTTGCATATTCTATTGTCTTTCTTTGCATCAGCGCATCAGCAATAGGGAGGTGAATCGGTTCAGTTGACACTGAGCATAACTGTTGATTTTGCTCTCTCTTTGATCAGTTTGCTGAATTGGCTTCTTCTGCAGCCACAGCTTACACAAAGAGCGTGCAGAAAGAGTTGTGGTAGGAATGGAATCAAAAAAAAAAAGGAATGAAAATTTTTGAATCAGAAAATATAAGCATTGGCGTAACACAGAGGCATACCAATGTAAGTAAGCACTTATTATATATCTTGTTTCACTGCTCACATATGCATTGAACTCTAAGAAGTACCTTCCTACTGGTATAATTGCACCTCTGTGGGAGTGATCAGTACCATTTCAATTCAAAGTGACTAGAATGATACAATTTTATTTTTTTTTAATGCGAATCATGACAAATCAAAGGCCACTACAGGGTGTGATGAATATAATATTTCCCCAGACTTTCAATATACAGACAACTATAACTGAAGGAATTTACATTAGCAAAAAATACACAACGGATGAATTTTAAAAAATTTAAATGTTCCAACTAAGGAACACTGTGCATTGTATTTTGGCAGGTGTCACTATGCGAAAGAGTTATTCTCTATCATCTAAATTCAGTCTACATTTTTCTATGTTTTCGTTTATATTATCTTGCTGAATTTACCAACTCTAACACAATTCCTTCCCAAATTCCTAAATCTTGTATATATCCTGTACATGAATATGGTTACAATCCAGTTCCCCTGAAGATCATGTGTGTTCCAATGCAATCATGAAGCAGGAGCCCAAAATCACTGTGTGCTGTGATTAATATTTGTCATTACCATTTGGGTAATGGTAAATTCTGATTTCTACTCACGTATCCTATCCATCAGCCTAATTTTTGTTTATTTTTTTGTTCCTCTCCAAGCTTCTCACTCTCTCTGATTACTTTCAGTGATAGAATGCCAATTCATGAAGATGTGATTATGCCTAAAATCAATTACTGCACTCGAAAATCAGTACTATGCTCCCTACTGCTACGTATATATTATATCCAGTTTGAACAACATGTTGAACTCCATACAGTTGTCATGGCCCTGAGGGTCTACTTGTCTCCCCAGCCTTGCCTAGGACCTAGACCCGATGACAACCCCAAGGTCATCAGCCCTGCCCCATTGAGGCCTCAGCAGCACTGGACTCCAGCTCTACAAAGCCCTGTCCTTCCTGGCCATGGGATCCAACCAGCTGGGCCCAGCCATTGCCTAACACACCAGTCTTGGCCTGTCCCTATCCTCAGAGCATCCACTGGGGCAGGCAATGGTGACAGGCCCTGCCTCGCCACCCCAGACAGACTCCCACCATGTACCCAGTGCTCCAGCTCGCATAGACATGCTGGCCCTCATGGTTCCCTTACAGCATTTCCATATATTTAATTAAATTCAAACAAACTACCACCTCCAGAATAATTTTCGATCCCATCCACAGATGACAACAAACTTCCATAGGTTGGAACAGGCTGCCCAGGGAGGTGGTGAAGTCTCCTTCTCTGGAGATATTCAAGACCTGCCTGGATGCCTACCTGTGCGACCTGCTGTAGGGAACCTGCTTTGGCAGGGGGGTTGGACTCGATGATCTATGGAGGTCCCTTCCAACCCCTACAATTCTGTGATTCTGTTTCACAGAAGCAGAATCACACCTCTGCTCCTCCACTCTTATACTTTCAAAGTCCACATAATCACATTTTTCTGAGCTTTTCTAAATCTTTTTTAAAATCCCACATTGTTATCTTTATTTTCCGCATATGTCATTTTTAGCTCATTACTATTTGTATGCTATGAAACCTTTTCTGGTCGAGATAGAGTTTTCTCTATGGCAAATTTCATCTTATCAACATATTTCAGTCTATTGATACCAGTACAACCTTTTAGACATCGCAGAGATGGTGAAGAGTTGTGAAAAGCTCTGGGAGAACAATGTTGTTCGTATATACGAAATCCCTCCTTTCTCATAATATTTCTAGACTCTTAAAATGGAGAGAATTTGAATGGCAATGCATATATGCCACACCTTCTGCTTTTATTTTTCAGTATCAGCATTCAATCACAACCCTTTACAATTTGTCGAAAACAACTGAGAATATCATACAACTTCTTCATAGTTTTTCTCTACTTCACCCACACCTCTCAGTTTGTTTCTTTCCTAATATAATGCATGAGATGTGCAAAGCCTAATGACTCCTTGCACAAATGGACAGCATGAGACATCTCTGATGTCCTGTCAGACATTATGTAAATCTGATGCAACATATGATGTAACGACTTGTATCTTTCTGAACACTTGTACCTATAGGAGTCTTAGGGAAGGCCTTGAAACCAAAACTAGTCAAATGACCATCTCATGCAGAAACACAGTGAAGTTCAGGTGGCAATTACTAAAAAGTATGTTATGACAGCTGGTGCCTTCTCATGGAATGTCTCTTTAGCAGATTACAAAAGAGAGCAGCAATTCCAAATTCGTATAGATGCTTCCTGCTTTGAAACTACAGGTCATATTTTACATATTCTTAATGAACAAATGTGGAAGTCCAGAAAAAAGCTACCACTACATGCCAGCAGTGGCAACAATTTCTAAAATCCGGAGCCAAGACTCTACCTCAATGATTTAATGCTGCAGCTGTCGTGTTTGGCTTTTGAATCTGAATGTAATCAGAACCCTAAACAGTGCATGGTGTGAGAAATTATCCCATGCAATCATTTCATTGTTTCCCATGTAAAATCACAGCTCGAGGTCACATAGCTCTACAGTGTAATAGGGAACCATTGGTAAGGAACCAGGTAAGGAAGCAGCATGTAGACTCATTCTGACTGCCTGAATTCTCACTTTAACTGTTTACATATGCTTTAAACCCTTATTTAAAGCGGGACACTTAGAAATCGTCAATTTCACCTTAACTACTCACCTTCCCACCTCCATTCTCAGATGCAATTCACACAGAAACAAAAGCCAAATTACCCATTCCCTTACATTCATTGATTGTACTCTTACAAGCCTCAGTTCCTCCACCATAATAACCTGTTACTATGACGGCTGCAAATAACAATAATCAAGAAAAATCTGCTGTCTATTCATTATGCCACATAAGCTCTTTATTCATTTCTCCCTCACAGCCATAGAGCTTGCTCACTGTCAAATTGAAGTGAAAAATATTTTAACAGTTTAAGTCTTGCACACCAAGTTAAAATATCTCTGTGCATTGAGAAAAAAAGAATCATCTGTATGTCAGTGTGTGTATATATGCATACACACAAATATACATACACACTTACATATACTGCTTATTATTTCAGTTACCTTCCTATTCTCACATTTTTATTGTGGATGAAAATCCATTTGGTGCTGTACTGCTAAACCTGGCACTACCTATAGTATATTTTGACCACAAAAAGTACTGCAATTCAGGAAGCACAGAGCTGAGTAACTGAAAAAGCCTATAAAGACAGAATTTAGCGATTTCTTTTTCCTGCATTGAATGGTTCTGGTTATATTCATTTAAGATCTACTACCTTCTGAGCTTCTCAAGCAAGTTACTCCACTTACAGTATTCTAATTCCCAAAATCTCCAAACAAATTGCACCTCATCTGCTTTTCACTACATTCATTTGCCTGGTTGCCTTCTCTCATTCTCAGAAAGCAGATGAGAGGTAAACCAGGCGTTCTCATTTAGATACTCAAAAAACATTTGACAATGTTCTTAGACCATGGTTCAACTCTTGCCCTGAGTGGAGTCAGGAACTGGACCCAAATACCTTCATGGGTTCTTACCAAGTCAGGATACTCTCTGATTCTAAAACATTCAAACAAATGTTCTTCTCAAATCTAACATTTAACATGAAAATGATAAACTGAAGCCTATAGTAAGATCTCTTCCCACGCTTACACTTAAGTATTCCTCCAGAGTAACAATATAAGTATACAGACAGCTGGAAAAGCCTTCTAGAATTGAAAAATTGATGGATAATATTTTTAAGGAAGTTTTTTAAAAGTGCAGCTTTTTTGTTTTGTTTTGTTCTTTTTTTTTGTTTAATAAAAGAAAAAAAAAAAAGAAAACAAAACGGTATTATTGCCTTAAAGTTTTGTTGTTGTTGTTGTTTTTAATAATTCTCTATTGAATTTTCTAACTTTGCATCTAAATTTCTATTACCTTAAGGTGCTTCCTTTTAATATAAGTGCTATTGAAAGATGAACACAGAAAACTTTCCCCATCAAACTTAAATATTATTGGAAATCAATCTGAAGCACAGCAAACACATTTAAAAAGAAATCAACAGCAAATTGCATGGAAAAGGCTTCTGCCTAGTCACAGCAACCTTTAATCACTGTGACTTCTAACAATACATGGAATGTGGATGCTGCTGATTTGTGGCTCTGCATACATTTTCCCACTGCATAATTCTGAAAAATCAACTCTAGACCCCCTTTGAAATAATTAGGAAAAATGCCAGATGCTCATTTGTTGTTTGTTAGTGGCTTAACAATCATTTCTTGGCATCACAGTGAATTTGTGAGTGATTAACCTTGGGGTTTCTTGCTTCTTTGGGTGCCAGAGTATGCCAGAGTGGACAACTTGTTATTATTATGTGCAAGAAAGATGTTGTGGAGAAAAACACCAACATGAAAATATATATGAGCTTGGCAGGCTTAAACCAAAGTAAGCACAGATAGATGTTTGTAAAGGTTTTATAAAGATTTCCTGCCAACCAAATGCGTTTACATTTGGCTTTATGGGAGAAAAGTTCAAGAATAAAATTGGATAATAAACTTCCTTTGATGATAAGATGGATAAATTACATTTGGTGTGAATGGCCCTGATAGATCAACTTCAGAGGACACAATGTGGAGGGATGCTTTGTGTCTCTTTTCCTACTAGCTACAAGGCAGAGCATAGCTGTTAAGCTCAGGGTAGTTCTGGGCATGTGTTAAAACAAAAACTGAGCCGAAATAGCCTAGGGAGCTTGCAGGACTGAAAGAAAAGTAGCTGGTAAATGGAGGCAGTCCTGGGAATAGGTGGTCCACAGGGAGAACAGGAAAGCCAAATAAAATCTATAGCATCAAGCCCAACATTCATTTTTGTGAAACATTATATTTTTTTTCTGCAATAAAATATATGTTGTGTATCAGGAGTCTTATGTATCTTTATCAAGCAAAAAAGTAGCTTAACATTCAGTTCTCATTTCAGTTTTAACAAGTTACTAAAAATGTAAACACACTGACCAAAAAAAAAACCCAAAAAAACAACAAAAACAAAAAACAAAAAACCCCCAAAACAAACAAACAAAAAAATGAACATATGGAATCCTGTAGGAATTCAAATGTATTCAAATTTCATCTCCCTGTGATTTTATGATTGCTTTTGAAATGGGCTGCTTTAATTACTTAACATCTGTTACCCAATAAGTAAAGGCATTGTTTCCCTGCATTATAACAAAAAGATTCCGTGTTACTGAATTCAGCACACATGGAGCTAAACAAAATTAAAAACCATGCAGAACATATAGAATTAGAAGCTTGCAGTGGTTTGAAATGTGTTTTTACCTTCTGTGCCTGTAAAAAGCTTCTTCATCAATGGCTGGACTGAGACAGCTGAATACTGCTTCATCTTTCTATACACTGAGCAGGTTAAATCACTGGCAGCACGTCTGACTGTCAGCTGTCTCTTCCACAGTTACAGAAATATAAGTTCCCAATACAGAACACAGATATTACACTATATTGTCAATATATTCATTGAAAGTGTACATTTCATTCTTTCCAAGACCCCAGTTGGGAAAAATTGTGTGCACTTCATTATTTTCATATGTGCTGAAGAGTCTCTGAACTCCACTAGTCAGAGTCTAGTGTTTGAGTCTCTTCAGGATTGGGCATTAAATATTAAATTGTATAAATTATCATATATTCCTATTGTGCTATCTTCTAAAACAGATCCCAGTAACTCATTATTATTACAGAATGGATTGGGTTGGAAGGGACCTCAAATCCCATTCAGTTCCAATTCCCTGCCATGGGAAGGGCTGTCACCCAGGAGATCACTCTGCCCACTTTCCAACAGTCACTTTTAGATTATCCTAATTTACAAATCTATCCTCTGATTCAAAGGAAAATGACTATAAAATACCAAATAGATCTGTAGTGGCAAAACTCCTGATTACTATTGTCACCACATATATAGTGCACTAACTGTATAATGAACTATTCACTACATATAGAGTGAACCCCCCATGCTTTCCAAAGGGAAACAGAAAAATTGAGGTGAAGCTTAGAGTGATTATGGTAAATGATAACATAAAACTAAAATATATTAAATAATACTGGCACAATCCTTAAAAGTACTGTAAAACTTGAAAAATATATCTGTGTTTTAAATTTTAAAGGGACTGAACACCTTAAGGTAGGAAAATACACAGCATCTCACTTCTCTTCACAATTTTCTTGTTCAGAAACTTTCTAATAACAGTTTGATTGGTTTTACTTCCTACTAAAACACATTTTGGCTCCAGATTTCCATTTTTCATTTTGGGGCCTTTCTTTTGTCATGTACTCGTAGGTATGCATGTTGAGCACACTACAAATGCTTGCCATTTTATGCTGCTTAGGTTTGGAATGGTAAATCCTGAGTTTATTGGTGAAAAGGAGAATGTTTCTTAAAGTGTAAGATCCTAAAGCAGAGCAGAGAGCCACAAAAGGCTGCTCAGATTATGCAACCTAATAATCCTGATTCACCAAATCACAATTTTCTGTCTGGCCTTTATGCTTTTGGTGTAGCATAACACAGTTATATATGTAGTGGAACACTCCACACATTTAATATTTCCCATAATAACACTTAAAATTTTACACATCTATTCAGAAGGCTGCAAATGAGACAAACAGTATACAAAAGAAATGCTAATATAAGTACCTTTGGGAGGAGAAGGGAATGAAAGAAGCTGATATTAAATATTAAACATAAGAAATAAGTCAGGAAGATGTGTAAAGGTTGAAGTCACAGTGGGTTACTTTAATTTGGAGTGGCATAGAAGTCTGACCAGAACTTTCAAACTACTTTCCTCCTTTTCAACTCACAATGGAGTTTATTTGCCTAATTTAAAGAAAAAGAAAAAAAAAAAGAAAAAAAAAAAAAACCTCTTGTTTAACAGTAACAACTCCATTTGAGAGATTTAACACATCTATTTTACGTCTCCTTCATAAAGTTCAGGGACAGCTATGCTATCATGTTTTATTTGTGTGCTTGATTAATTTCATACATACTAAATATTCCCTCAACTTCTGCCTTTCAGAAAATCTGTTATATCAATGCAGCTCTCTCTTTAGTAAACACAGTCTTGTGTCTACAGAAGATACCTCTGAACTACTGACACACAAATGCAACCCTCACACAAGGCTTTGGTGAATTTTTAAAGCAATGCACTGGCATGCTTAGAGCCTCACATCCTAACCACTATGCCAGCATAGTCAGCAGATACATCTGAAAGCACTCTTCACCCAATGGAATCTTACATTTGCAAATCTGCCATTTCTTGCCTACATCCTGGCACTCTGTGTTCTCCTGAAAACTGCTGACAACTCTTAAATCCATTATTTAAGGAATTTAACGCTAATATGTTTGCCAGATACATATAGTACACATAGCTACACAAAGTAGCCCAGCCCTTTATTTTTCCTTGCTAACTTGTCTGTAACCAGACAAGCTGTTAGTACTAGAACAAGACAGACCAAAGCACAACAAGCCTATGGTAACAAGATAAAAATTAGAAGTCAGTGCAGGAAACAGCGCAAGAAAATAAAGACATCCTTTACTTCAGCTAGGTTTTAACCTCTCCCTCTGTTCTAAATTATTTTCTGATCAGTTTTGTGGTGTTCTGCCACCTCAAATTAAAGACACATTCTTCTTTCGAACAGGCTTTGCCATCTCTGGGCCCTTTTCATAACCAGAAATTACTAGGATGCCAATCAGACTCCAGTAGTGATGCACGTTACAGAGATAATGTTAAGCTTGCTAATGTTCATTGATGGATAGCCCTGCAGTTTGTTTAGATAACAGGAAGAGTCTGTGTCTTTGCACCAAGTAGATAAGGATGATATGCTGAACTCCTTCTATGGAACAGATGTGGGAAGCACCACCAAGTCCTCACATCAAGCAGATAAGGTTGTGAAAGCAAACATGGTGCTATAAAGACAAGGAGCTAACTGAGCATGCATGAAGACCAGGTTCAACTAGCAAACACAGTGAGGAAGTCTACTGACTTCCTCCAAAGGTCCCAGAAGACCATTACCACAAAAAGACTGAACATCTGCAAGGAGGTGGGATTCTATGTTAGTGATTCTGGGGGAAGTATTGAGTATGTACTCACTGCCCAGAAAAACCTTTGCATACTTAACACAAGTAATGTATATAAGCTGAAGATCTTTTGCACAAGGTAGGCACAATTGAGGTGAAAGGATCTTCTCATGCATCCAGCAACAAGAATAAAGAATGCCTGCTTTCTAGCACTCCAAACTGGGTCTTATGAGAGTTTCATGATCGACCAATTTATGGTATCACTACCAGCTCCACTTGTACTCCCTTTTTTTTCCTTACTAACCCTTTTAATTGACGTAACCAAAATTTATCATTACACAGTGTCAATAAAAAATAGCCATTAATATTGAAACTTCCCATTATATAGGTTAGCCCAATCCTCCCAAGTGTTATGACACTACAAAATCTTTTGAACAGCTAACTGTTATCAGGTAACAAGATATCCCACCAAGATAACAGCTGTCATCTTGTGAGTTGGGATCCCTGTACTAAGCAATTACTC
The DNA here is from genome assembly GCF_019238085.1 of Lagopus leucura. Lineage (NCBI taxonomy): Eukaryota > Metazoa > Chordata > Aves > Galliformes > Phasianidae > Lagopus > Lagopus leucura. The sequence continues at coordinate 42,172,900 of NW_024962262.1, forward strand.
TGCAGCAAAGCTGCTGGGACTAGGACCTAGCCCCTCCTTCTGAAGTGATCACTACAGCAGAATCATAGAATTTCTTGAGTTGGAAGGGACCCTTAAGGCCCTCTAGTCCAACTCCCTTGCAATGAACAGAGACACCTACAGCTCAATCAGAGTGCTCAGAGCCTGATCCAGACAGAACTTGAGTGTGTCCAGGGATGGGGCATCCACTACCTCTCTGGGCAACCTGTGCTAGTGCCTCAATGCCCTTTATTGTTAAAAACTTCTTCCTTATATGCGATTTAAATCTCCCCCGCTTTAGTCTGAAACCATTTCCCCTTGTCCTATCACAACAGATCCTAAAGAGTCTCTTCTTTCTTTCCTACAGCTCCCCTTTAGATATTCAAAGACAGCTATCAGGTCTAGAGTATTGGTATATTCCGCTGCTGAAACCAGGCATCCCCTGATGAGAGAGTGGAGAGGAAGGTTGTCCCCAGCCACAGCGCCCTATGCTAAACGCAGAAGGTCACGCTGTTAGCCCTGCAGGGCTGGGAAGAAGCGGAGCAGGGCTGAGCCGGGCTCAGTCTCCAAATAAAGGACCAAGAATGCGTCTTACATATGCAGCATCAGTGCAAACACCCACCTACTTCGGTATTGTGGCTACTTAGAATCACAAAGTGCCACAGAACCAGCATAATACTATGAAAAGGATTAAACGGGCCATAATTAAATTAGGGAATCCGCATTCCCCTTTTGAAATGCTGATTTTCACAGAAGTGCCTCTTTTGTTTAAAGACTGAGGCTCTCTGACCTTCTTTTTCTAACTTTCCATTCCCCACCAGCACATATCTGTCACGTGTGCTTCACAACTTAAAGAGTTTTCATAGCAAAGATAAAGACACTGAATGGACAACGATTCTGACAGTCCTATGATCTGGGTGACATGGCAGGAAAGACTGAGTTAGAGAATATAACAAAAGATGACAAAGTAAAGCCAGTGCTACAATTTCCCTGCTATGTGAGATTTAGGGTATGGGTATGTTTGGTGCCCAGCATCAGTTGCAATAAAAATTTTGACAAGATATGTTGCGTTTCTCATGAATAACAAACTCAGTGACTTCCTAAGAGTGAAATTCCAATCAGACTCAGGTGTGAAATGAATCTTGATACTAGCCACATTACCTATTCATTTTTATATATATTCACTTTATCTAACTTACCTTGCCTACTCAACCAGACTCTTCCTCACCATTCCCAAATAGGTTAAAGTCTATATAGTTCAGGTAATCCCAAAGAAATGTGCCTTTGATTTTCACTTGGGAAGCTGCTTCCAACCCTTTTTTATTGTTGCGTTCTCATTTTCATATCAAATGATACTCTTCTCATACAACTTTTTAAAAATCACATTCTAGATCTGCTTTTATATATACCTTTAGAATGAGTTTTCTTTCTCACTGAATTATTAACAGCTACATTCAAACTTGCTCTCAAAACTAGGTCTTAATCTTTTCCTTTTTAAATCACTCCAGCTCCTTGCTGGAGTTGCTCTCCCATGAGCTGCATGCAGTATATCCATATTTCTACTTAATCAATATATTAAGACTATATATATAATAAAAGAGTATATATATAATAAAAGTCTTATGTTAAGACATTTTTTTTTATTTTTATTTTTTTAAATAAGCAGACCCCTAACCAAGTGAAACTACTGTAGGATTTATCAACAAACAGCCTCAGAAGACAAGACAATTAAAGCAGACTTGGAACCTGCTTCACTTTAATGAATGGAGAAAATATGTAGTTGTAGCTGTCTTTAAGAGCCCAGATTTGCAAACAATTTCTAAATAGATCTAAAAAATGAAGAAAATAGGCCTAGCTGCAATACTTTGTGGGTGAATCTATTCTTTCACAAATCTATTATCACATCCTCTCTTCCAAGGATGAAGCTGGAATAAAACTGTATGAATCTGCCAATTTTCACTTTGAGATTTTCAGTGTCATTTTAGAAAACTCCACACCTTGAAAGCCACAAAACTCCAGGATGCATAAGCAATTTCAACCAAAAGATTGCAAGAGCAGCACAAAAATATTTACATGACATCACAACACTGACTGTGTGTACATCCAGCAATTTAATTCAAAGCACTCAGGCTGCTCAGTTCTCTTTCCGAACACCAGTGTGCCCATCTATTCTACACAGCAGGTTCTGCCTCATTCACAGGCATTACACCTCAAAGGGAATTCACCTCTTCAAAGCCACAGCACTTCAAGCCCCAAAAATTAATTATCTGCAGGGCACAACCCAACAGCTTCAGTGAACTAAATTGTATTTGTGAACCAAATTCTATTTGAGTGCTGAGTATCTTGTAAGATGCCTTTGCACACACTTGTTATTAAGTATTTCACTATAAACAAAATGTCTAGTTTGAAAGTTACATCTAGAAATTATTCAGACTACATTAAAATAACTGTATTCAAAACAAAAACGAACTTTTGAAGACATACCAAGTTCTCACCTTGGTTACTCCAAAATATACAATATTCAGATCAGAATCACAGAATGGCCAGGGTTGGAAGGGACCTCAAGGATCATGAATCTCCAACCCCCCTACCACAGGCAGGGCCACCAACCTCCCCATTTAATACTAGACCAGGCGGCTCAGAGCCCCATCCAATCTGGCCTTGAACACCTCCAGGGACGGGGCATCCACAACCTCTCTGGGAAGCCTGTTCCAGCACCTCACCACTCTCTCTGTAAAGAACTTCCCCCTGACATCCAACCTAAATCTCACCCCCCTCAACTTCAAATCATTTCCCCTTGTCCTGCTGTTATCAACCCTTTCAAAGAGTTGACTCCCCTCCTGTTTGTAGGCTCCCTTTAGGTACTGAAAGGCTGCAATGAAGTCACTTCGCAGCCTTCTTTGCTCCAGGCTGAACAAGCCCAGCTCCCTCAGCCTGTCTTCATAGGGGAGGTGCTCCAGTCTCCTGATCATCTTTGTGGCTCTCCTCTGGACCCTCTCCAACAGCTCCCTGTCTTTTTTGTACTGGGGGCTCCACACTTGGCCGCAGTATTCCAGATGGGGCCTCACAAGAGCACTCAATTCCATCATCAATGTCATTGATAAAGATGTTACAGTGCACTGGTCCCAAGACAAACCCCTGGGGGACACCATTCGTTACCGAGCAGTTTGAATCCCACTTTTTCACAGAACAGGAGTTATCTTCATTTATTAGAAAGCAGTTTATTGCAAATCATGAAAACATTACTAACACTTCATATTAGGATACTTTGCTACTCATTTAGATTAATCTATACTTCAAGAAATTCTTGTTAAATACCCAACTTTTCCAAAGAGAAAAATTTGTCTCCCTGTATTCAAAAACAGCCTATTTTGGAATGCCGCTGATAGTTAACAAGCACACCATGCAGTAACAACCACATCCTGCAGACCAGACATGGATTTACAGAAGATAGGAAAGCTAATGGCTGTTAGCACCTGGCTGCCACCTTTGCTTGCTTAATGCAGTATTAGTACCTCCTGTAGGTCGTTGCACCAAAAAGCGGGTGCCAGAAGAGAGATTGCAGCATTTGAAAAGCCAGGAAATGTGTGCTCATTCTCACCTGCAGCCTTATGTTGCAGTCATTTCAGCCTTACAACTCAGTGAAGGGGAGGGTTCAGATTTCCCTTTTCACTCCAAATGCAGACATGCAGTTGATGTGAAACTGCAGTAAGGCAGAGAATGCTCCGTGCAAATATCAGGATCCATCAGAATCAACTTACTGGTTACACACACATCACTGTTTTCTAATAGGTATAAGATGAATAATGAATGCTGAATAAATGACTGAAATATGCATAAATACACCAAGAGAAATAGGTGGTGCCAAAAGCCCAGCTTCCCCAACCTTGTTGTTTCAGCAGGATTACTTCAGACTAAACGCAGCCTGGACTGAAAATGCATTATTGTTTGTAGTCATCGCGTATGCTCCCAGAGCACATCTTTCAGTTCAGTTTTGTCTGCAAGGAATTTAGTTTCCATGCTCAATAAAGCAAGACAAAACACGCTACATGAATATGATATTTAGTACAGAAGCTTATGTCTAATTGAACTGAAATCCTAATGTAGATCTATTCACTAAAGTCATGGTGGGATGTTCCACTCAGCAACTGTAGTAGGAGAGCAGTTTCTGTGTCTACGAATTTCAGTTCTCTGCTTTTTTAATTGTTATGTTTACTCACTTGATAAAAATTGTTAGTATGCCATTATTCACTTACAGGTGGTCGAGAATTCAGAACAGCTGCCTAAAAGCACTACAGACAAGCACTTGCAGATCAAGACAAGAATCACACTAGTTCCGAAGTCCTACAGAAGGATCATAGGCATCAAAAGAGGACAGTGTTTCTACTTCTCCTGTAGCTACCTTTGGGCAATTTGAATTGCTTGCTTCTGGGGAGCTGTTACTTGTTTCAAGAACAGAATACCAACCTTTTTTTTTTTTTTTTTTTTCCCATCTTATTCTCTTCTGCCTGAAGTATTGCTCTTTTCTGCTCATGCTGTTCAGTTTCAGCATTTGCTGAATTCAGTGTTCTGATTCAGATGCAGCTCATGGCCAAGTAGGTGCAACAAAAAACACTGCTGATACTCTATCAGCACATCAATGAGAAAACTACATGTCAAAAACAGCCTGAGGTATCTGACTTCTACAGAATGCTAACAGTAGTATCCAGTATTCTGCTCGTTTTTTACAGACAGTTAGAAAATGAGAACAGAGAAAAGATCTTCACATATAAATGTTGTATTTTTACATAAGAGCAGAAGGAAAGGTTTTAAATTTTATTTGTAATAGTTATGAATGTTGTCCTGGGCACTCATTTTAAGAGAAGGGCTCTTTGGTCTATTGGCTCTATAGTTCTAAATGTATAGGACCACACCTCAATGATAAGCAATGGCAGTTATAGCAAATGCCCATTAAAATTAAGGTTTGGGAGTGAGTAACAAAATCTATATCTAACCAAATAAATTAAGAAAATAGATAAATCATAGAAATCTGGCAATTCAGTTCCTTGATGGAACTTTTGTTCAGATGCTCACCTGTCAGGGTTTTTTTGTGTTAATTTCAAAAAGCTGCCGCAGAAGCTACTTGCAAAGGAGTTGCTAAAGTCATTGCACCACTTCTTTTCTTACATCCCTCCCACATAACAGTATGGGGATTCCTGGGGACTTCTAAAACTTGAGAGATCCTTACTGAAAGCTTTGGTTCACTTTCAAGAAGAAAAATGTAAAATTCCTCAGATAGCGAGCAGCTGCACCAGGGATTCAAACAGTGCAAGGAAACTGGAAACCGAACCCAAAACTGAGGCAGTGTGTTTCAAAAGCAAACAGCAGATCAGATCCAGAGAGCCGACCCACTGAGATTAGGACCACGATGGCTTTAGCCAGGCTTCTGTCACTAATACCAGAAATAATTATCCCAGATGTTTGCTAAAAAATGGAAAGCTAATGTTCAAAGTAACTTGGGTGAAATTCTGTGGCCCACATAATAGTGGGCATAACAGGCCACCCATAATAGTGATAACAGTCTTAACTGATTTTGACATTCATTAGTTTATATGCATTTTAACCTCAGAGACAATTTGTTTTATCTCCCGAGGTTCATTCCTTATTCATTGCAGCGGCAAGCTACAGCATACTGCATGTCTGTCTACATTACTCCTTTTATCACTTTACATTCATCAACAAGTAAAATTGTATTTGTCTTGAATAAAGGTAAACAGAACAGGGAGGCTTCTGCTATGAAACTTTTAGCTACATGAAAAGAAAACAATTAACATATACTAAGTACCTTCCTTATCATCATGATGTGTAATAGCATCCTGTATCATATCGGCAAGGTTGAAACGAACTCGATGATTCTTTCCATGTTTCAGTTTTTTCACGTAACCCTCCCGCTTCTGGAAAGCCTTTTCTCGTTCATAATATGCCTTTATTTGATCACAACGCATCCGCTTCACCAGCCGTTGCCGCTGGCCGAGAGGGAGGGACTCAAGCAAGCACTGGTCAATTTCCATCTCATGTGACCGAAAAACATTACATAGCTGGAAACAGCCTGCAAGATACAGAAAACAAACACATGCAATGGTGAGCATGTCGTGAAACTTCCACCAGATTTCTTTCTAACCACCTGTTATGTTAGTTTGTCAAATGGACTCCTCCCACTGGACAGTGCGATCTACAAACAGCCTCATTTAACTCATCTTGCTTTGGGTTAGCAAATAGCTGTTATTCAGTGAGAAGAAAAATCATCCTATCTTAATTATAATGAGCACAGCAGCATGCAGTGAGTCTTCAGGCAACTACCTATTAAAAACATCAAAACCACTTTGGATTCCGAATTATGTGAATAAAAGAGGGATTTTGGTGGGGCAGTGATGGTATCCAGTAGCTTTTTTTTGTCATTGCAAAGAGCAATTCCAATTCCAAAATGAAGGTTCCAAAAAAGATTCCAAATGGAATCTTCTAACGAAATTGTAAGGTACTGGAACCTTCACCTAGAAACAGATTATAAATGTATATTAAATTCAGTAAATTGTAACATTCAAAGCATCACCTTTAAGTCAGACTATGCTCATCAAATACTAGGGGATCGTCAGATAACTGTACTGTCTGACTCCTTGGATGTGAATCCACATCTAATACATCAGTGAGGAAGTCATTAACATACCTTAAAACAGCTCAAAGAGGTGGCTGGAGGACACTCCACCATTTCTAATTCTAATGTTCTACATTATGTACATACTAAACTTTTCTTCAAATGGCAGGTAGGTGCCCAAATTTCTCATTTCTAAGAACTATGAGCAGCCCATATGAGAAAGGTTTTCCCACCCTAATTGATGGAAGAGCTCTTGAAGCAAACATAGGCTTTTGTCTGCCCATTTTGTTAAATATTTAGTTAAATCATCAACAGACTCCTACCTCACACTTGCACTAGCTCACTAGCTGGTTGGTGCTGACTAAAGAACCATTTTATTTTCTCCTTGTTGCTTGACATAAACTTTATCTATATTCAAACTCTCTTCTGAAAGCAAAACTAATAATTTCTGGCAGGCTTTTCTAAGTCTCATATCACTGCAGCACACAAACACTTCAAAAATGCATATTTTCTTAAAAAACTGAGGGACGAAGGTGTGTTATTACACATCTTCTCTACTGAACAACTGAAACATAAGTGTTTTCTTTTTAAAACACTGATTTTGGATGTCCAATGCAAGATATCTATGTTCTTTAAGTTTTGTTTTGCTTTGAAGACATAGAGCTGTATATAATGTGTTATCATGGTGTTATGTGATAGTATCAAAGTCCCAGACAGAGCCCAAAGTTTCTTGCTGAGAAACTCCAAGACACAAGCAGCCATAGAAAATAATTTTACAGATCAATTTCAGTCAACTGATTTTTACAGTAAGCTACTCTTTCCCTTCCTATAATTTCTGTTCTTTTCTTAGCACACCCTTCTAGCTACAAAGAAATGATTTGTCAAAATAAAAGACTGGAAACAAATACTGGCTTGTATTAAGCCAAAATCCACTTTTTGCACATCAGAAGTCAAGAACTGCTTCCGTTTAAGTTGAGCTATAAAGTTTTGTTTCAAATGATATGTTTCATTTCTGAGCACGTCAGACACAACAAGGAAATCAAAGGGTAACCCGTCAAGTTGCAGAAGATGAAACTTCATTCCCAGCTTCACCACACGAGATGAAAGCATTCAATGAAGACCTGTATTCAGACTGGTTCAGTCTGAGCCAATTTGTGACCGCATCTCCTTTCTATCACATTTAAGGGAAACTGAATCAGTGAACTACAAATCTTCTCATTCATAATTGTTCTACTTTGTATAAAATATTTCAGTACCCATGCGTTAAGCTCCCACAGTATTTTTGGCTAGTAAAACTCTATGTTTATCCCTTAATGGTTTGGGTATACTTCCTACCAGCCAGGCTCGCAGCCTAAGAAAGAAAACCAGCATGCTGTGTTAAGCCATGTTTGGCGATGCAAACTGAATGGCTGGGGAAAGTTAAGAGAAGGATCTCGTAAATGCCTTTCAGCTGTTCATTGCTACTTCACTGTGTTGGATTTAGGAGGCAAATTTTGGTAGCAGAGGGGCTGCAGGGTGTGGCCTTGGTGAGTAGAGCCCAGTATCTACCCCATGTGAAAAGAACATCCCTCCAGGCACCAGGGTCAGTGCAGAAGGATGGCAGAGGTACTTTGAGTGTGGAGCAGCAGTTCCTTGCAGCCCATGGGCACCTCAGAGAGCAGTTCTCCATAGTACAGTCATGAATGAGGCCTGAAAGTGGTTCAGCCCATGGAGAGCCCGGGGCTGGAGCTGCAATCCTGGAGAGGGGCCTTGCAATGGGGCGGGAGGGCTGGAAGAGCTGCCTCCTGGTGGGATCCTTGTGGAGTAATGCCTTAAGGGTGGGCCACATGGTATGAAACTGTCTTGGGGCAGTGCTGGGAGAGTTGAAGCCTGTGGGAAGCCCATAGGGATCCATTCAAGAAGGAAGGCACTGTGGGAGGGATCCATGTGGAGCAAGGGCAGAGAGTGGACATAGACAGAAACAGTGTTATGGACTGATAGCAGCCTCCATTCCCCATTCCTCTACACTGCTTGGGGAGAGGAAGTAGAAGAGAGTGGAGAAAGTGTTTTTATTTTGCTTTTAGTTTCCCTCTGCTCTGATCTGTTAGGAATACACAGTAAATCATTATAACCACCCTGTGCTGTGTCTGCTCTGCCCATGCTGATTAACTGGTGAGTGATCTCCCTATCCTTATCTCAACCTTTGAGACCTTTTCCATTACATTTTCTCCCTCTCTTCATTTATGGAGTGGGAGTGAGAGAGAGAATATATGGTGGAATTTAGTTATCCATCAGAGTAAAACTACCATGTTCATGACTGCAACAGGAGCTTGACTGCAGGAGTTTCCTCCTTCCACTCTGATCCATCATGAAGCAGCAGCTGACAATACAAAAGCATTAACCAAGAGATCACAATTCTGATATCCAACCTTTGCACTTTGGCTTGGTAACCATGCATGGTACTTCAGGTCTTAGCTGGAAAAAGGCAACTGACAGCACAGGAAACCAAGTGAGCCTAACATCCAGCCATACAAGAGTTTTAGCTCTGTTCTTTTCCTTCCTTCTTTTTTTCCAAAAAGAAGCAGCAGTACTCGTGGTTGGGCTCAAGGAAGCTACAGCTGAAATTGCTATGCCTGGAAAAAATCAAAAGTGTATTGCTGCTGCTACAGACCTAGCTGTTAGCTGACAGCAGGCTTAAACCAACTCTTTGCTTGCTTTTCCTCCCTTTACCTTGTGTGTAGCTTCTGCTTTTAAGAGGAACTGATTACTGCCTGCATCACAACTGAGACTGGTACAAGCACAACACCTTTCCTGCCATACTGCTCTGCTCCTCCAGTGCTGGAAATCAAACAAATTAGCTTAATGTCTCGGTCAAATAGAGCACAGAAATAAGATGAGCTCCTGTACCCAGCTTCCAGTTTCAGGAAGAATGGGGCTGTCTTAATGTCCTCTGCACCTCCACTGAGATGACCTTCAGCCTGCATGAGTGGCAGTCTATTTGCTCAATGAAAAGTTGGGTTGAACTGCTGGGCTGAGCCAGTACTGGCCTCACACAATAGTTTCCAGTGCACAACCACAATCAAACAGCTGAGGTAGATTGATAAGAGCATTTTCCATCCACCTGAGTGTTAGTCTCAACTAAGTGATGAGCTGTAGATGGGTTTCTTTCTCTCTCCTCATCAGACCAGCACGTGACTTGGATATAACAGTGGCAGGGCAGCAGTCCTGGTAGGTAAAGCCTGGATTAAACAACACAGTTGCAGACAAGGCAAACTTTCTGAATTCATTATTTGAACACCCACCTGTACATCATGCAATGTCCAGTGCCCATTTTAGAACTAGTTAAATCTCTACCCTGATTCTGGTGGCCAAATGAGCATGGGGAGCTTCTCGCAGCTCAACAGGCACAGATTCCTGGCTACCCCAAGAGCTGAATTCAAAATCAGGAGAGTTATGGACATGCTTCTGGAAGAAGCCATAGTGCCACTTAAAGCACGGTGTTAATAACCAACACTGGATCATGCAGTCGTGACCTTTCCAGAAGTTCTGAAAACATCCATCAATAGTTTCTGTGAGTTTCCTGGATGACATGTTCCAGTGTTGCACTATCCTCTATCAAAAATGTAATTTCTGTGGGTTTTTTTGTTTGTTTGTTTGTTTTTAATCGGGGCCATTGCAGCTTGTTAATGCTGTCAGTAACAAGAAGAGCAGTCATTTCTGTTTTCTTGGTAGCCACCTGCTGCCCTCACTTCAGTTTGTCAAAGACCATCTCACACTTGGGTAAGACTTGTGACATATTGCAAGTGCAGCTTCACTAGCCCCCAGTAGAAAGGGAAAATTATTTCCCTCAATCTGCTAGTCTCCATCTATTTAACATACCCCAGCATGTGGTTTGCCTTATTTGCAACCCAAGTGCAGGACTGGCTCTCAGTCAATCCTGTTTGCTGTGACCCTTGCATCCTCTTCAGCAGAGCTGCAACTCAAATCAGTTGGCTCCCAGCCCACACCAATTCACAGGGTTATTCTGCCCTTGGGTATCAAAATACGTACTTCCCTTGTTGAATGGCTCAAAGTTTGTTGTTCCAATAATCAGGATTAAGCTCTATCATTCAAATTATGCCAACCACTCTGCCCTAATTTAACAGTGCCAGTAGAAGCAATGGCTTCAGTTGTATGAAAGGCCACCAGGAAAAAATAACCGCTAAAATCCACAATTTTATTAGGCAGATATAAACTGCTTACGGACTGACAACTTGCCTTGTTTGTAGCCGAGAAGCTATTAGGGCTTCCTAAAGGCACCATGTGCAGCATGTCTGTCCATCCTCTTCTCTTCCATATACAAGAAAAGCAGTACAAGCTAATGGACTAAACTCACACAAGAAGCTCATATGGGACCCGTTCAAGTTGGACAAGATTTTTGTAAAGCATAATCTCAAACAGAGCTCATTCTGAATGCTAGTGAGGATGTGGTGTGGTAATGTGAGGAAAAGATTGCAGGTAAAGAGAAAGAGTTGATATCACTATATGACAGTACATTTGAAGATTATTTCATTATTTCTTGTGTTTCTTCTTGCCTCAGTGTATGACAAATTACAGTTGTGTAGAGTGATTTGATAAGGTCACTGTGACCGTCATGGCAGATTGCACTGAATAACTCATTAACAACGTCTCCATCGAAACTCTGAAAAAGCTTATTGGGGTCTGATCTATTTACTGGGATGCTCTGGACCAAAACAACTAGGAAAAAACATGAATGTTGATTTATTGCTGGTTTTAAAGCCTGCATCTTACATACAATCACACAATGTAAAAGCTTTTATGAAAAACTGAATTATGAAAAACAGAAATCCATTATTGTATCATAATGGTTGTTAGCTAGCACAGGACAAAGGAAGCCTGTAAAGAATAGAAAATAAAATCTATATAAAGGATGCTTGCTAGTGTAGAGACGCTTTGCTGATTCCACCTTGAACCATTACAAAGAGAAGAATTATGGCTACAAAACAGCCTGTTGATAAAAAATTGTAGCAATTTACTCACAATTGGCAAGAGTGCCTATTTCATGACACCACAAATCACAAGTTTGATCCTGCCTGTACAAACAATAGATTTCTGAGTAAAGAGGAATTGTTTGCTCTGAATTGTTACTGGTTCTTACTGTGAAAGTGAGAGAAGGAACATTTTTGGCATCACAAACACCAGCCCATGAGCAACATGAAGAGCTTGGAGAGGATGATGGGATATAAACAAAAAAGAACAATGTGATCGCTACAGGCATTTTCTTCTGTCTCTCCAAGGTGACCTGAGCCCAAGTAACTACATGGCACATAGGAACACCTGCCATATCTCTTTCCAAAATCCATGATGATACCTCTTCCCTTTATATTTCCTGCTCTTATGGCTTTTTCTCATTTTATTTTAGTCATTCACTCTGACATCTAAATTGTTAATCCACCACCCTAAAAAATTGAAAGACTATGGTCGTTAAAGAAAGAAACACTGCAGAAGGGTTAAAACTACCTCAAAAAAATGGCAACGTGAGGTTCCAAGAATGTACCTACTCAAGACTCAAACAATATTCTTCAAGAATGTTGATATCATTGAGAGAAAAAGGGAAATAAAACCCTTCAAAACACACTGTGTTCTGTCTGGGTTCCTGTTGTAACCACGATTAAACAACTGCATTCCCATTTTGATACCTGAAGTAGCCCTGCTTTTCAGAAAGATAAAATACTTGAACATTTTATCAACTTCAGTAAATTGTTCAAAGAAATAAACATTCATCAAAAAGGAAAAAAAGACAAATTTTGATGAGTACTTAAATTATTACACAACACTTTCAGAGCTGGCCAGCTAAACATATTCCCAGTATTAATAAAGAGATATAACAGAAGCATACAGTGAACAGCAATAGTTTGATACTTACAGAACCAGATACAAGGATGGTGGAAATCAGCACAGCTTCATCAGCTTTAGAAAGCTGCATTAACTTACACCCCATGTTTGATAACAGAAATAAGATCAGGAACTACAGGAATGACCCTTCCAGTAATGCACTTTATTGTTATACATGATGGCTTCATTGAGTACTGTCAGCAGCATGCAAATCACAGAGCTGCAGAATCACTAAAGTTGGAAAAGACTCTTAACATCTTGAAGTCCACGTATTACCTAATCCTATCAAGCCCACCACTAAGCCACATCCCTAAATACTACATCCACTCACCTCTTAAATACCTCCAGGGATCACATATATAATGTAAATTCATTACATTAAAATGGAAAAATTAATTTATGCATAATTATGCAACTGAACTGAATTCCACGTGAAATCTGTGATACAAATGCAAAAGCCTAACTGAAGTTATGGTGCCTGGACTACAGATCAATGCATTTGATTACAAATGCCCTTTTCAAAAACCAAATGCTATTATGCATCATCTAGGGATCTTAGAGTTTCAAGAGACTAGATTAATTTAAATCCAAATCAAATTGCAATGTTAAGGTTGGTATCAAAATACTTGCTCTGAAAAATCCTTTGTTCAGTGCAGGGAAAATTACTCACCATTTGAACAGCTTCTTCGTTACGTTTATTAAGCTGTAAATGAAACACAGCCCTCTTAACCACTCAGCCCATTTCTAACAGCTGAAGCATTTCTATCAGGTCAGCTAAGCTGCGTTCACTGCAGCAATGGGCTGATTCCTTTTCTCTTTTCTTGATTCCCCTTTTCATTCCCAAGAATTTAATCATAATGAAGTGCATAAAGATCAACTATTTCCCTTGTAACAAATCTAAAGAATTCTATTAACACCAAATCTTTTGAGAATAAACTGCATGGCAGCAAAGGAGCTGGTCTGGTTCTCCCATTCTTGGCTCTATGGAGGCTCTCTTGGATGTAACTGCAAACTTAATGTTTTTTTAAATGACAAAACATCCAAAGCTTTCTTGTTTTTTGCTGAACACTGAACTGTCTTTGCAAAAGAACAATCCTCAGCATATTCAAGTGAGCATCCTCCTGTAAAACCCCACTGCCACTCTTCAAGAGCCTTTCAATGTGACTGGACTGGTAAGCAGGAACTGAAATCAATTTCTAGCTTGATACCATGGAAAAGTTGCTTATCAGACACTATTAATCAACTCTGTAGGCTTTGTAATAGACACTATCTATCAGCCATTCAGTGAAGTTACAGCAGCATTCTCTAAAAATTTATTATATTTAAATCAGGGAACCAACCAGTTTGGGATTTTGCCTTTGTAGTAATAGAGGAGAACCTGAATAATAAGGAACTAAAAATATACCAGAGGGCTCTGCACTGTCATTTGTCATTTACATCATGCAGTCTGTAACATACGGATATTGTACGTGCTAGGTAAATGTCATTAACTGCATGCCAGTCTATCTAGTAAACAGCCAAACTGCCTGCCCGTGCATTGTCCTTCAGCGTAATAAAACACCAGTTTCTGATGCACATGCTTAGATAGGGCTTCTTCCCAATTTTAGGAAAAAAACATCATTACTGTTTGGTTTTGCTTCTATAAGCACAAGGAACACACAAGTCCAAATGGTCTGAGAGAAAGCGTGGGCTGACAGCAGTAGTTCTTACTTGTGGATCATATCCAGAAACTGCAGGAATGCAAACAAAATGAATAGGCACAATCTGCTCATCCTCTAACTGTTAGCTTTAATAAAGCCAATGCCTAATACATGAAGGAAGGACAGGGAGCAACCTGTGCTTCTCCAGTAAAGTGGTATATACTGTCTCATGTACACATCATGAAGGTTCACGGAAAACAAACAAAACATATCTAGACTGCACAGCATATTGTCCTGATTTTCCTGTGTGTATCATGCTTTGTTACTGTGAGGTAAGACAATTACCTTTTTTATGGCTTTTAAATTGCAGTGTCTAAATTGGTGGTTGGTCTGCAGCATGTCAGAAAGGAATATTATAACAAAAGGTGCATGTGAATGTTCCAGTAAGTAATAGGAGAATGTGAAGAAAGGCAATGGTATTTGAGGCTATGAAGCCTGATGAAATAGATGGAAGACTGGGCCTATGGCCGTGTCATCCATACTGCCTATTGGGAGTGGTTTCCAGATACTATTCAAAGCCTCTGTCACAGACAAGGAACTACTCAAATTTGAGCCAGAGAGCTAAATAAGTCTTGTAGACAATCAAATTGAATGCCTTTCGCTTTTCTGCACAAAGCACAGATAGTTCCTTCCAAGCATTTTCCATAAATGCTGCCTAACCGCCTTATCTTTATTTCTGCTGACAGTAAGGTAAGTAGTGCAAAGGGCAATTCTGTATGGCAAAGTATTTCTCTTGAAAAAGAGGGAACTTCCTCGCCATAGGATTTAATATCCTTGCAACACACTCAAGACTACGTGGTATCTTCTGTGACAAGAGATTTAACGGTTATTAGGCTAACCCAGATACCAATATGGTAGAAAAGCAACATCATCAGTTCAAACCATAAGGAAATAGCTGTACCTCATTCTTAGGAAATGCAGTTCCAAACACTGCTCACACATTCGAATAAATTACATCACAATTAACCTGCTTTACGAGACATTTTCTTTAAACTGCCTAACAGGTTTGGAAATTATGATATGAACAAAAACTAGAAGATTCATATAGGTAGTATAATCTGACATTTTTCTTTTGAAAAATCAAAGCAAAATACACCTGCATGATTCCGAAAGTTAACTTTATAGTTTTAATTCAAATAAGAAGACTTATATTCCAAGAGAGACTTAACTCCAAGAGAGTTCAGAGTAAAATCAGAAAGCAAGTAATCTAATTCAATGATTGCTCTGAGAGTTTGTGGTGGTGGTGGTGTTAATACACCTCTATGAAGGCTGTTCCAAAAGTAATGCCTCCTATTTTATTATGATGGCCCATGACAATAGAAAATGGATGCTGGTGGTGTGGCAACAGAGGTTGAACCAATATTCCACCAACATTTGTTCCATCAATATTCCATTACGTTTTGTTGCCATTTGACAGATGGAAGCAGAGGGGCACTCTGACACAATGGCATCTCACATGGAACTGCGGATGAAGCAAAGGTGTGTCACTGAATTCCTCCATGTGGAAAAAACAGCACCCGCTGACACTCATCAACACTTGATGAACGTTAATGGAGACCAAAGAGTGGATGTGAGCACACTGAGGTCATGGATGGTGCATTTCACCAATGGTGACAGTGACAGTGAGTCACTTTTGCTATTGCAGATTTTCACAAGCGGGCCATGCAGGCTCTTCTCCATTGCTGATGAGAATGCACAGCTAATGGAGGTGACCATGTTGAAAAAGAGCTTTTTGAAGCTGAGAATTTGCTCTATCAAACAGTGCTATTGTGCTCTTTGTATCTGTCGTATGTATTTATGGAAATAAATAGGAGGCATAAATTCTATGAAGTTATGTCACTCCTTATTTGGGATTTCCAAAACAAAGAAATATATACTTTGGGATTAACACAAATCACTTCATAAGGCTTGTCACTCACAAAGCCTATGAGAAAATAACATCAGCATATTTGGTCATATTTTAATAATCTAAATTGCTCAAAGTTATACCACCACTAAGTAAAACTCAAGAAGCTCAAAATCAGAGGGCATAAGAAAAGAAAAATTATCTGGGCTTGAACGACAATTAAAAAAAAAAAAAGGAGGGCAGACAGATGCAATGCAAAACTTCTGAAGTTGTAACTAAGCTGTGAAGAGTTATTTCCTTACAGTGCAGTAAATGGAAATGTAGCAACGCATTCATCTCTATTCTACTCTTGGGGTATGGGAAAGAGAGAAGGGAAGGATTTGCATTTGGGAACCGATGCTCTGGAATATTCTCTGTCATCACAGGAAATATAAAGAGCTTGCTACACAGAACAAGGACACTCAGATCACAATGTGATGAATAACACTGTGGAGATTGTTGTTACTATTTGTAAATCTGGAACGCTGAAGGGTCAATTAACAGGTAGGTGAGAGGAAGCAAAAAATTACAGCACTTACACTTCAAAAGGTTTTATGCTACAGTTTTAACTGAAAGAACTAAGTTGAAAACATCTGAAAAAAAGAAACAGAAATCACAATTGTTTCAAATCCTAGGGTAGTTATTTCACAGACACTCTCAAATAGATACCACTATTTAGGCTGCAGATGTGGCAGGGATAAAGAAGCATATAGCATGTGAGAATTACAGAAAACATAGGGAAGAAAAAAAAAAAAAAGACATAAACCAGAGGTTTGAAAAAGCCTGCAGCAAAGTTAGGCTTTTTTAAAAAATAAAGTACATGTGAATAGAGACAAAAAGGATATTCAGCATCATTCATCACAAACAGGCAAAAGCTAAAAAGGAAACAGTAGTTGATAGACCCCAAGTGTATGGACTGGCAAGCACACAGGAAAGGAAACCCTGTGCCAAATGAGCTGTGGCTCTACATACAATCTCGTCATTTACAGAGATTACTGCAAAGTAAAAGCAGATGGAAAACTAGTTTACAGTACAGAGGAGCTAACAAAAACTCTGCTTCAGAGCTAATATTCAAGCCCTTGGTCAGTGTACATCAAGGGACTGCCATCAGAGTTTTCAAACAGCAAAGGGATTGGAAACAGACCCTCCCTTCTGCAGAAAGGCAACTTATCTGGAATACTGTACTTAATTCTAGACAATCAAATTGGAGCAGTTCAAAAGAAACCACCACAAACGGTTCTAGGGCCTGAGGGACTGATTTATGAGGAAAGATGAAAAGAATTAAATATGCATAGCTTAGCTAAGCAGCGACTAAGGAGAGAAGTTAACAGAAAACTGAAGGGGGAAAGGGAAAAAGAAAGGTTATATAGCATAAAAAAGGAAGGGAATTTGCAACAATAGAAACAGTTTAATAAAGCGTAAATTTTGACATAGTACCAAGGTACAAATAGCACACATGGATGAGATTGCCACACAAGACTGGAAAATCCGTAGTTGGGCATACTGACCAGACAGCCATCCAACAGCACCAATAAAGGCACAGAAGTTTGGGGCACTTAGGGCAGCTCAGCTAGCTCTGGCATCTCTGGATGGCCCTGCATACTGCCATAAAGACAATCCTCCAACAAAGCAGGGAAGCAACCACTGCAACAATTTCTGGTATGCAGAATTATACAGTGGCATTCAAAAGATGACTCTCCCTTGCACAGTAGGGACGGCTATTGGGCATGTCCTAGGTAGCCTAGGCTGTGGTTCCAATAGCAAGCGCTCCTGCTAGCCTCAGTTGGATCTTTATCCATGAGTGAAAATGAAAGCAGATGGAGAGGCATCCCAATAACAGAGTTTCTCCTAGTATTAAGGCTACCTTCCATATATACCACCTAGCATTATAGTCAAATGCTACAGCATGGTCATATGAAGGCATATAAAATAAGTAAAGAAATGCTAAGAATCCCTTTATCAAACTTGACTGTGAACATGCAATATCAGTATCACTTTTAGGCTAAGTTAAAGCCTATTTGTCTTCTGAAAAACAGGGGTCAACAACTGATCAGTTTCATAAGAGAAACCAAAAGAAGACAGTGTCAATGCACTACAGTAAACTTTAGGTTTCTTCACTTACAAAAAAGAAAAAAAAAAAACACAAATATACAAAGCTTCAAAGCTATTCAAAAATTCAAGATAGAAATCACATTATTATTGCAGCTCCAACATTATTACAAGACAGAAAAAATGTCTCTCAAAGACACAGTGCATCTATATTTTTGTTAGTCATCAGGAGGAAGTATACCATTTAGATTGCTTTGAGTTTCATTTTCATAAACATTTATAAGATTTATACATACCACTACCATAACTAACATTAGTAACACAACTCATTAAATAAAATGACTGCAAGCAAAGTAAATCACCCAAAGAGCAAGGCATACACTTCATCTGCAATCTTAATATATGTTTTCTCCTCTTTCACATAAGAGTACCGGGCAAGGGATTCCACAGGTTTCCAAAGCACCTCCTGCAGTAACCTACCTACAGACAACAATACAATCCCCTCCACAAAGACTGAACAAAAACGGGAAAAAAATCTGCATGCCTGCCTCCATTCTTCCTTATCCTCAGCTTAGATGCAACATTTACAAAACTTCTATAGGAAAAGCCTTTGTATAGGTTTGATTTCTCGTGTAGGAACCAAATCCATTGATTAGCTTTCAAGAATGACCTTAATAGACTGTTCCACTTTCAATAGAAGTTTTTACAAGGTTTCATATATATTTCATATGCCATGCTTCGTAACAGGATTTGCCTCAAATTTCCCACAGAAGGATTCCATCACACTGGGGTGCTATGGCCTAGATCTATCATCTGTCTACACTCCCAGAATACAACTTCAATTTCTTCTGAAAAGTCTCATTGCATAGAAAAACTCAGGATGAGAAGTCAGATCCCAAGTTTTCCTTCTTCCCAAGAATAATATTTTCTGCTTTACAGTCATCTGAGAAGTACAGGCAAGCACACTACCAAGTTGAAACCTGACAGGAATGTCTGGATTCTACCTGGACAAAAACATCCTAATAAATTACATGCTCACATGCCATGCCCTCCTGTCCATACGCCTTGCCAGCTCCCTTCTTAGAGGGTAAAAACAGATTAAAATGGACTACGTGCCAGCTCTCTGCAACACTTTACAAATGTGGAAACTTGTCACAGACAGCTTACTTCAGCAAACAAGAATGACACTGGAGTATTATTTGTGTTTTTCCTGATTACAACACACTGACCCATGTCATCTGTTATCGGAGAGTGAGTCCAGCAATCAAAACACTAGAATTCAAAGACCTTTTTTATCAGGTATGCTGCTGTTTCCAATGAAGGCAGTTGCTTCAAATTAAACAAATGGAAAATCCACTTTCTAAGATACTATATTTAGTATTAATTGTATCCTAATCTACTAATGTTGGTGATATGCTCCTCCATGATATATCATAAAATTTGCATTAGGACAACTCCAACCCAAAACTCCCATTGGCTTAATTGATTTTAATTTGTGTAAGAACAAATTAGAGTTACATTAACTTAGAGTTTTATTTGCTTTATGTTTGTATGGTGGAAATGCCTGCATTTATTTTATTATCTATACTCTCTGTTAGGTTTAACAATTTACAAACTGTGCAAAATATACTACAGTACAGTCTTAGTTTGTCTGAAATGAGAAAGAAAAGGTACTATGATGATTTGGAGCAAGAATTTACTTCAGGAATGAAAATAAGTTCCTGAGCCTCAAAGTTCTCACAAATTTTGTAGGGGAAAGTGGAGATACTGCTACAACTTCACATGTGGAAATAGACATTTGGGGTTTTTTTGCTCACCTTTATTCTTGCAGTAATCATCTCAAAATTGTAGCATTAGAATTCTGAGTTTTCATGCACGCTGTGCAGTATGGTGAGAAAATATGATACTTTGACCTTTGCAATCTTCTTTCATCTTCTTTTCAGGATGGTTATTTATCTTCCCGGTCTGCAGAACCACTGTATTATAGGAACATAAGCAGCCCAGGTACCAAAAATGTAAGAGATTTCCTTGCAATTTCCTTACAAGTTCACAATAAAATTTTTTACAGAAAATGCTGATGCTTCTCCCTCTTGGCAGATTTTTTATAGTGGGAAACTAAATGTTCAAGTAGAAATTATTTTGGGATGACTGTAATATTCTTGAAGAATATTATAAATAGAACCTATTCTTAGTTTTGTATAATATTGGCCTAATGTAGCTTTCAATTGTTCAAGTTAAAATTGCTTCTCTGTTACTTCAAACTGTATTCTTCAAAAAAACAATTTATATTCAATCTTCTACTTAAAATCCCCAAATGAGTTGCTACCATTAGGAACATTTTATCCTGTTGGAAGTATACTTGACAAATTATTAAATCACCAGTATTACAAAAGCACAAAGATAACTGGGCTACTTATCAGCCCAAAGTACATTTTTCTAAATATTACTTCCCATGTCTCTATACAGATATTAAAGGCACTTTTTACTTCTTTCACGTCATCCAGATTTCTAAGTTTTTCATATTTAGGTATAAAATGAACTCAAATTAAAAAAATAAAGTTGAAGTTTGGTCAGCATCACATGAATGCAGGATCTCAAGGGTATAAATAAATAAGTACTGCAAGACCTTATCTCCTTGCAATCAATGGTCAGGCACACACAACTGATCCTCCCTTTCCCTCTCTGGATTCCCAGGGAAGATGACCCTCATCTCTTTCTTCCAATTTCATTTTAAGCAGTTGTCCTAGACATCTCACTTCAATAATAAGCTTAATCTTAAGCCTATAAGCATTAACCATAAGCATATACAAGGAAAAGAAATGTTTCCCTGCAGCCACATGTTACTAAGCTTACACCACCATGAAATGCCATCTTCAGCTAAAGAGAGGGCTGTTGAATAAGGGCCAGTATAGACATCTTGCTTCTATAAGCACATCTTCCTCTTACCATCATAAACTCTACTTCTTTTTATCTTGAGCTTCTTATTGGCATTAGATTCTGCATATAACCAGAGGGCACGAGAATTCCCCGGGACATCATAAAATGCACAACAAAAGTGAATATCATGTCCAACTTAACCCTGGAACAAAAGGATGGAAAGAAGAAAATACTCTGAAGACTTCAGCAGTTTTCTCACTTCAGTAAAGGCATAGTGTGACAGAGCACCCATGTGTCACCTTTACTTAGGTCACCACACATTCTGAACGCACTGCCACAAGGGCAAGTGTTTTCTTTCTCTTTTAGGGGACTCCCAGTTCTTCTTTTCAGGCTCCTTTTCTTAATCAGTCTAAGCTATGGAACTTCACCACACTGAACAAAGATGGAATCTCCACAGAATGCCTCAATGTAAGAAAGCTGACATGTTTCACGTCAGCTGAATCACGTATTTCTCATATCACGTGTTTCTCTCCCTGTACTGCCTCTTCATCCATGGGAGAATCAAGTTCTAGTCCCCATTCTCTGTAAACTAAAACTAATGTATCACATAACATCTTCCCTGACCCTTTTCCAAGATGCATACAGTTCAGGCAGATCTATTGCTGTGGCACAAAACTGGAGCCATAGAAGACTCTGAGTGAAGTGAGAAGGGCTGAATTACTTAGCAAAAGAACCCAGACTGAATTCAAAGTGCTAAGCAAGAACTTGGGACGAAACACCTCTTTCCTTGAAAATACCATGGAGTGTGCTAATTCAGCCTATCTACAACCCTGGTGAAAAGGAAACTGACAAAGCCATGGTTAAAATGCTCATCCAACTGTGCTGAGTTCTAGCAGTTAATAACTTTACTGAAACAGAAAATATATTGAAATGGCTAGCTATGAAAAAGTGGGGGTGAAATTAAATAAAATGGAAATCATAAGAACAATTCAAAGAATTTACTCTTTTATTCATAAATACCATGATAATTTTATTACCAAATATTCTGTGAATTAGTATGAAAAATATTCAAGATGACATCCCTATTACTGCTAGCTTTGGCCTTTCAAGACAAAGTACATGATTAAGGTCTCTGGCACTGCAGACAGAAGTCAAGACTATTTTATTTTTTTTTTATGTAAGAAAAAAAATGACTCTAGTATATGGATTTTTTAAATACTACATCAGGTAGCAGTGAAAAGAAGGAATAAATCAGTACGGGTTATCCTTCGAAGACAGAACAACATTTAAAGGCCAAATCTTCCACAGCATCTTCTACTCTAAGCAATTTTCTCCGCAGACATATCCTTGACCATATATTCAAGTGCTGGGGTTAATATGGATTGGATGTTGAGGAGATTTGTAAGACTCGCCTTTTGTCTTGTATCATGTTCTGAACTAAATTCATCAATAAGCATCCAGTTAATAACTCCAGCCTTGAACTCTAAGTACTGGACTTTAACAGAACACAATTTAATTTTTTGTAATGCCTACAAAGGAGGTAAAAGGAATCTCAAAACCAACAGAAGTAGATTCTGATGCTCAGGTTTGATCACATTTACAGTGGGAATCAGACTCTTGAACAATTAATTCAAGCCTCCTGACAAAAGCAGTGTTTTCCTTATTACCTTTGGAGATCCCTTAGAAGAAATCCAGAGCCTAGGAGCCATAACATATAAATGATGACGTTAATGTCATAGCCAGATATACTGGGAAGAGAAGTTAGCAGGAAGGTGCCATCTAATTTGCAAACTAACATTCATTTGCACAGTCTGTCACACAAATCACTGAGATAAAATGGTGCCCTGCAGCTGGCAGATACCATGTGGTACTCTCCTACGTACCACTGAGCTCTAAGCTAATTGCCAAGGAGACTGGCAAGACTGCCAGCTCCCAGTGTTGACGATTCTAGGCCCCAAAGAGATATGGACACCAGCAGTGACAACATGAGCTGCTTGACCAGACAGGCGCGCACTGCTCGCATTTGAAATGCTGCTTGTGCTGCTTGAAGATGCCACAATGGCATACGTTGCTGGTGCGACCACATGCCTTGCCTAAGTGGGCAGGAGGGCAGACTGCCCAGGTTGCTTACAACCTGAGAGTTGCTATGACAAGATGGTGACAGTACATCTCATTTCCACAGCGTCCCAGTGAGAGCAGTGCAACGAAGAAAATATAAAACTGAACTTCAGCACTAGAAGAAGAATACGTATAGACCTTCTCAGTTCAGATCTCCACACTCCTGTCCACAGAGATCAAAACACAATGTGCAGACACACACAAAAGCCAGGCAGATACCATTACAGTTCATAAAATACCAGCTTTCAAGTGCCATTAGTTTCTAGCTTTTAGATATCCTCCCTCCCTAAAACAGACCTAGAGGCAGTAGTCTCTGCAAACATGTGTCCTCTGTTCAACGTCTTTTCCTCTGACACAGAAATCACCAGTGAAATGGACTAAACACAAAATGGGGGTGTGAAGACTCATTCAATGACCCACAAGGTTCAGGTGCCCTCAGCAGATCTCAGAGCGTCACTGGTGCTACCACCAAAGGTCAGCCCTGACACATATTTGGCACTCCACTGAACACAAGCATCAGTAGGAGTTACTAGCATGTGAAGTCAAATGGGAAGGCTTGAGGAGGAACACAAATGCGGGTTTCTCCTCCACTAATTACAAGTGGTGGTGGAAGCAAATTGGCTAATTCTGTACAGAGAAGCACAGGCAGTAAAAAGTCCTCCAGCCAGCCCCTCTTCTAAAGCATGCTATTTGGAAGGAGAAATACTGCGTGGTGAAATATATTGATTTAGTGAGAAACCTCTCACTACAAAATCTTGAAGTGGAAATAAACAATATTGTGAAGACTGAGTTGTACAATCACCTTTCCCTCTGCTGTACATAAGTCTTTCATCCCTGCCCTCTAACCAATGCAGAGAACATTGCAAGTAATCATCACTGGCTTTTTTTTTTTTTTTTTTTTTTTTTTAATGAAAAACTCACAGTGATTCTCATCTCTTTCCCCTTCAAGAACCTGTGGTATCATTATAGAGCTACACACACATAACATGCCACTGAACACAAATGCCCACATGCAGTCACTACACTCTCACTATAAGAAAGCAACACCAAAGAGACAGAATAATACTTTTCTGACATCTTCAAGACATTATGCTGCAAATTCCCCATTTGCATTTCTCAAGTCTCATGACAGGCTCAAAGACTTATTCTTAGAATGTGCCTTCAGAACTAGGCTGTAAAACCAATCTGGCTTCTCAGCATGAACAGGGAATTTGGGCTTGGAACTCCCATCAGTACTCCCTGCACATGTAGCACTGAAACCAGACAGGAGGAAACCCTTGTAATTCATTTCCCCTTGAATTCCAAAAATATTTCCAGGGCACCTTGATTTCATAAGAAAACATCAAAGAGACTCATTATTGGCTTCTTAACTGTAATACAGTATTTTAAAAACAGTTTCAGAAATGACCTTGGTACATTTACATCATCAAAGACCACATTGTGGGGGAAAAAAAAGCTTTTACAGCAATCTGTCATTTGTTAGCTTAAAAAAAATGTGACAAACCCAAGAGGTCTGAAGTTTTCCAAGTCCTGCAGTAAAAAATACTCACAGATAATGAACTCCTTCTGGCGGTCAAAAACATATCTAAATGATAAGTCATTATTACAATGTTCAAATGGCAACTTCCATTCAAGGACTGGATCAAAACCAAAAAGCTAGAAAAAGATCCAGCTTAGCAGGACAAGCACAGTCTTGACAAGCAGATTAAAAAAAAAAAAAAAAAGAAAAAAAAAGAAAGAAAGAAAAAAGCTGCTAGGAATTTGCTCTGCATTGAATCAATACATTTAGCACACATTCCAGCTTCACGCTTTAAGGAGGTAGCTTGCATGATTCAAGGTTAAAAGTTCATTTTTATTTTAAAGTCTGTTCCACCAAATAGGTAAATATTCAATAAGAAAAAGGATTGAAGAAAGGATTGATATACAAGAGAAGAAGAGATTAATTATAAAGCTATCCTCATTTGTATCACCCTTGCAAAGTGTAAGAGGATCTTTACAGGCATCTTTAACATTACAGCTATGTATGACAGGCTTCTTCCTTTCTGCTATTATTTCCGTCAGTAATTAATTTTAAAAAGTTTAAAGAGCTAATCAGCATGAAGTTCAGAACGAGAGCTGCATCACACACAATGAAGTTGCCCCTCTGAACAGAGGAGAAAAAGCACCACTGCTCTGCCCTCACATTCACATGCAAAGTAACAGCTCCCCTTCCCGACTACCACGTTGACATCATGCAGCATCTGCCTCCGACTTTTTGCATACGCATTGAAAAGACACACCTCGCAAAATAAAAAGGCAGCTTTATAATCAAAACAACCATTTTGTTACTTACAGCATTTGATAAAATGGTAATGAGACATTCTTTCATCTCAGGCTGCAGTCTCACTACAGGTTTCAGCATCCACTTCTGCTACAACTGTCGTGCCCGGAAAATGCATTATTTAGAGCCCTTCCCTTCTCAGGTATCCAGTATACCTCAGAATACATTATTCAGCGCAGGTTCTGTTCCAGGATCCCGCAGAGGCTCCCAGGCCATCCTCAGCCGGCTGCCGGAGTTCCGACAGACCTGTGTGTGCCTTGAACCACGACCGCTGCACGTGCTATTGTAGAGCGGTTGACTGACACCGCTCCCAATCCCACATGCCCAGGAATAGCAAGATTTAATTGGCGTGCACTTGCAGCCACATTCTCCCAGCGCTGAGGTGTGCTGCTGCACTGCGGCTCTCGCAGTCCTGCCCGTTAATGGCTTTTCGATAGCTTTCAAACGGCAGCAAACTAAGCTTGATGAGCAGGTTTGAATGAAAACGCAGAACAAGGGGTCTTAAATTTTTACTCCTACATGTCAGTCGTCTGCCAAATGTGAGCAGATTCCTAACTGGTACTAAAACGGGACTATTTTTAGTTGCCACCAGTTGCTGTGTGAATAGGAAATCGATACAGGTTACCAAAAATAACCACCTTTTAGCATCACATATCATTTTGTCAGTTTGTTGTAAGGTAAAAATCAGGACAGAGCTCACAGCCGTCTTCAGATTCTCTTTGGTTGGTGCATGGGTTCGTCTAAACTGGTCAGAGAAATGTGCTTGGGTGTATATTCCCTGATATGCTCATTTTATCACTGCTTTGTATTACACTGCATCTTTTTCTCATATTGAATATTTTATGTCCAAAGAAAGAAACTGCAGGCTCTGCATGGTTCATGTGATGGATGTGTATGTTATCTAATCTTATCTGATCTAATTCATAATCACTAATTGTAAGAAAAACGCCTAAGATGCATCACGTTTAAATACAAAATAGGCTCTGCTAAGAACAAGTCCACAAAATTATCTATCAGACCTCAGCATATCAAGTCAATGCATTCTGACGCATTACCCTGCTACAGATTAAGGGCACACAAAGGCAGACCTGCATTGTGTTCAAAACACCCGAGCTGCAGCACCCCCCAAGTACAATCCCTGCATTACTTCCCAAGAGCAGTCACCTCACAATTTGCTTATTACTACTTCAAGAAGCCCACAGTAGAACTACAGCAAAACATTTTTCTTTTAATCAAATCATAATTTTAAGAAAATGGTGCTCCGAGAGAATCTAACTTTGATTACCGTGAGTCATGCCTACCACAATCACCATTGCACTGAGTGAAAGCTCTAATAAAGGGAAACTGATAACCCAACTATATTTACATCTTTTATTCATCTGAAAGGTTCTTACCTACTGTTTTGTACATGTAGCATTTTTAACAGCTATGAAGTTTTGAAGGGACTACAAAGGGTCTATCTCATTAGTCAGGATTACTAATTCAGATTCTATTAAGTATTCTGCAGGGACCCCACAAGAACGGAAAGATGCATATTCACGAGCTTCCAGTGATCCATCAGCAAAACCCTCAGGTGAAATCTCTTTGCTTCTAACAGACACATATTTCAAATTTACTTTTAGGTATAATATGCACAACAATAGTTCAGTAGAACTATTTCAGAGAACTATTTCAATAGTTCAGTAGAACCTAATTATTTAGGGCTAGATTTTTTTTTTTTCCTGAAACCATTGTTTTTTCAAAAATAAAAACAGAAATAACCTGAGGAAGTAGGGATACAGTACATAAATCACCATCCAGTAGTTACATTACCACAGAAACTTTTTTTTGTAGAACTCAGCGCTCAGAAGTAATCACATTTATCCCGTCTTTCTTTCACACCTATATAACAGTAGGCCAGTTTGGGCCATATGGCTCATAAAATAAACATACCTATTGTTTTAAGAGGCAGTGTTAGTCATAGTTCATGAGCAAGCTTCACATCATCTGACAAAAAGCCCTTTGAGCAATACTTTTTGGCAGAAGCACAGCTGTCAGGTTCATCTCTGGAGGCACTGTCAGACAGAGAGACAGACAGACAGTCATGTCCAGTAGCATGACGGGAGCAGGAAGGCTCAGGGTAAGCACTAGTGAATGAGACAAAGTGGTTTTGTGTAGACAAAGTGAAGAGGAAGAAGAAATACTTTTGATGCTGGAGTGAAGCTGACAAGGCAAAAAGAAAAAAGAAAAAAAAAAGTATTGAATCTGCCTAATTTCACATTGTAATATATATGTGTAATGCGCACTTGCAGCCAGGAAGGCCAACCATATCTTCAGTTGCATCAAGAGAAGTGTGACCAGCAGGGTGAGGAAAGTGATTCTGCCCCTCTGCTCTGCTCTTATGAGACTCCACCTGGAGTACTGCGTCCAGTTCTGGTGCCCCCAAAACAAGAAGGACACGGAGCTGTTGGAGCAGGTCCAGTGGAGGGCCACAAAGATTATCAGAGGGCTGAAGCATCTCCTGTATGAGGACAGGCTGAGAGAGCTGGGGCTCTTCAGCCTGGAGAAGAGAAGGTTCCAGGGGTGGATCTTACAGCAGCCTCTCTGTACCTGAAGCAGCCTACAGGAGATCTGGGAAGGGACTTTTTATAAGAGAATGTAGCAGTAGGATGAGGGGGAAAGGATTTTAAAATGCAGGAGGGTAGATTTAGTCTAGATACCAGGGATAAATTCTTACTGTGAGGGTGACGAGACACTGGAACAGGTTGCCCTGAAAGGTTGTGGATGCCCCCTCCCTGGGAGCATTCAAGGCCAGACTGGATGGGGCTTTGAGCAACCTAATCTAGTGGGAGGTGTCCCTGCCTACAGCAGGGGTTCAGAACTAGGTGATCTTAAATGTCCCTTCCAGTCCAAACCATTCTATATTTATCAATGGAATCACCATAGCAACAATTTAGGATGGTGAAATGTAGTAGTATTTATATAGTAGCATTTCTGAGACAGGTTAGACTGTGTGCTCCATCCCATAAGAAACAGAAGAGAAGCATGATCACATATGGAGAGGATGAAGGTACGGGACAGGTTCTTCAGCATCGTCACAATGTTGACTTCACATCTGCATCAAACTGTTCATATTTGCATCAGAATAATTGGGAACACAGCCCTGCTGCCCGCTCCTAGAATGTCTTAGGGGTACAAGGGGTTGCTTGACACAAGGAGCTGCAGTGCTATACCATGGCTGGGGACTGCATCTTGTCACTGCATATTTAAACAGAACAGATCCATTGGACATGCCCTACCCATCTGCAAAGGGGCACTGGGGCCACTCCTCCATGAGCCCTTGCGCCAAAAATACAAGGTCAGCTGCTCAAGTGTGAATGACAGCCTGCAGGTGAATGGAAGACAGGTGTTGATTTTATCTCATTCCCAAAATGTGACACTCGGCATCCAGCTACCTCAAAAGACCTTTCATTTTCAAACTTCATGTGCTTGGCTGAGTTAAATTGTTTCTTTCAACACATAAATAAATAAATAATATAAAAACAATGTTTTACTAGATCACTACATGGCTAGTTATCATCAGTGGGCTTTGCAAAATACATAACATTTTAAATGGCAAAAAAAACAACATTGTATATTGCTGTGAGCAGGAAGCTCTGGCACAAGCTGAACAACAGAATTAAAGCAACACAAAAATGTGGAAGGAGCACAGATCCCAAAGAAACGGTAGAGCAGAAAGCACTTAGGCAGAGTAAAGAGAATGAAATGGAGAACTAGAAGGAATGAATCAAAGATGTATATACAAGTGCAGATGTGATGCACCTTGAAAAGTGGCAGCTAAACGACATAAACAGAAGCTAGCATAGGAATAATAAAATATGTACCTTCCAGCTAGGCTGGAAAGCTGAGAAAGAACAGAGAAAGAAGAAATTGTAGCACTCATATTGGGGGATGTCCATTTGTAAATGAAGATTGCAGGCGTGAGAACAAAAAAGTAAAGATTTAAGGTTTGAGATGAATCCAAAGGAGGATTTTTATTTTGTTGTTGTTGCTACAAAGCAATTTGCGCCATTTTACAAATTGCTTGATTTTACAAAGCAAATTATACCATTTTTCTTAATTTAAAAGAAGGATAGTAATTGCATTAGACATTTTCCCCTGACTGAAGTTCAGGAATCATGTAGAAAAGTTAAAAAAAAAAAAAAAAAAAAGACAGTTAAAACCTAACCACCAAAGATATGCAAGCATTTCATTTGTAGAAACTGTGTTGTAAAAGTGCTTTCTCTGTTCACTAGGTAACACAAACACTGGATTGAAAATGTATACACAGTATAGAGAGAGGCACAAGTGTTCTTAAACTAGGGGACAAAGACTGAGCTGGTACCACACCTGATGTTCAGATACTGAATATTGATGTAATTGATTTTGTCCAGCTTACCCAAAATAGTGATAAAAGAGAATCAAGGTCAAAAGACAAGGTACATTTAGCCCTTCCAGAAAAATTCCTTGCCACCTCTCTCTACAGAAAGCAAGCAGCCAGTGTTATGCTATGTGCAAGTCAGCATTCATTGAAATAACAGATTTTTTTTAATTAGAATTTAAAAATAGGACAGCAATCGCTAGGAAAGCTGCTTGTCTTAAGATGAACACACTTTTACGGATTGTCAGCTCAAGGGTATACACTGCTTCTCTAACTCAAATTCCAAGGCTCAAGGCTTGTCTTAGAGAAAGCACCTATTTTTTGTAGAATAACCCAGGAAACATAAAAACTGCTTAGAATAAGGTATTACTGCTGAGATCTGGCATAATATATGGTTTCACATCATGTAGATATTTGGTTATTCTTAATGCCTCCTGACATCACAAACAACTGAACATCTAATTATTTTTTTTAGCATCTCAGTATTTTATACTTTCAATATAGCTGCAAAATATGATAGGAAAACATAGGAATATCTAAAGGCAATTTGAATAATGAGAAAAACACCAAAACTGTTGGGTTTAAAAACATGACAGATGCTCCCTGTTTATGCCATTTTCATTCAATGAAACAAAGCTTGCAATATCCTTTCATATGTTACAATTTCAATCTGTTCCTAATGGGTTTTAGACTGCAATGCTGTAACAGATAAAAAAAAAAAAAAAGAAAAAAGAAAAAAAGAATACAATTAACATTGCTTATATATTTTGACAGATCACATTGCTTTAGCAACCAGTCCTTGACCAAGCCATCCAGTTGCCAACAACATACCCTTCAGATAACATCTGGTAGTTGTATGTTTATACACACAAGCAAGAGATGAGCCACAACAGATGTAGATACTTAGCAAGAAGCACACTATATAGTACTTTTCTCCACGTGCATCACAGCAGAACAAAACAAAGCAGGGCTTCCATATAAACTTCTGAATGAATTGGCCCATAAGATGTATATGAGGTTTGCTCCATAGATGGCATCAAGAAACCACATCTAATCAGGCAGAGTATGGATGACATCTAGATAACTAGACACTTCATTTTCTTTTCTTCCAATCTTTGCACACTTTCTTCCATTTTCATTTCACTGGAAATGGTTTTTTGTTTTTTTTTTTTTGTTTTTTTGTTTTTTTTTTTAATGTAAGTATGGGCTCTTCCTTCTCTTCTTCCACTACTCGATCAAATCCTTACTGAAGAAGAAAAGTGAGAAATTGTATTTGCTTCCACACCCAACACAAACATCTTTAGGCTGCGTTTAGATCACTCTAGAAGTTCCTTAATCAAACAGCACGATTCTAATTTAGGAAACATTATCTACAATAGCAAAAAGAGCTAAAGAAGGAAGTGACAGGATGAGGCTCTTCTGGTACCATATCAATGGGGTGGACATTTGTTATCTTGGGGAAAACTTGGGGAAAACTTCTGCTGTGTGTTCTGAAAAAATAGAAGGATTGCTGTTGAAGATATGGAAAAGGCTGGTGACATAACAGAATACAATACTGGCCAATGAGGATTCTATACTCAGATTTGATATGTTTCATTTTCACACAACAAAGATTTCTTGCTCTTAATTCAGGATTCTCAGATTTATTAGCAAGTCTAACGTTGAATTAAAATAAAAGGAAATAAAGATCACATGCCATATCTCTAAGGGTACCTTCACAATAAAAAGAAAGAAGAAATTGTGTTGAAACAAAATAAAAATCCAATTTCCTAAGTGACTCCTTAAATCATTCTTGTGGACTAACTGTAACTAATAAAATAGCCAGTGCTGTTACTAAACAGGTGATAAGCAGGTTTTTACAAGTATTTCTGAAACAGTCAAATAAAGTAATTGAAATGTCAACACAGAAATCACAAAAGAAAGAAAAAAAAAAATGGGAGCAAATGGGAGAATGCTGTTAAATATTACATATTTCTTCTTTTTAAAGTAAGCTATATTCAGCAGTGCAAAATACGCTGAGTAAAATACATTTTATATGGCAAACCACATGCAACTGTTAAAGAACAAGAAAAGAATAACTCTTAGCTGAATCACAAGATACTGAGTTTTGTAGATATAAGATGAATATTGGACAGCTATCATTGTACTGAAAATGACAAAAAATACAGAATTTTTAAATTATATAATCTTAAAACCAAAGACTAAAATTAGGCACAAAGCTACTAAAGAACTATTTTCTGAACTCTCCATTTTCCTGCTTCGCAACTCATGCCACATACAAAACCAAAACCTCTTCTTTTTCAAAGCCTGTGTGCTCTCCATTCTTCACGTTATTCAGCTCAATGTTAATGCGTACTTGGTTCCCAGTTTTTTCTTATGAATGAAGCACAGAGGAGAAATAGAGATGGAAAGGGTACAAAGAGTGGAAAAAGAAATCTCACTTTTAGTAACACTGTTGCCCATTGTTGCCAGATCCTTCGAAGCGTGCATGACTACAGGCAGCTGGGACAAGCGCTGATCCTGTATCTTCCGCAGTCTCTGATGGCCATGCTTATTTATTTCCTATTTTTCCTTGTCCACACTGACACTTTGGGAAATTTATCATTCTGACTCAAGAGACCAGTCAAGAGCCTGAGCTCATGAGAATGATAAACCAAACACATGACATAGGATATCATGATACAGCTTGAAGACGATATAAACAAGCAGACAAACTTAGTGAATAAGATGGAGATGAGAATTTACTTCAGATAGCATTAACATAAGAAAGTTAACTTATCACATCAAACTAAGTAGAAAATAAAGTAGGAGATGACAAGAATTTGACAGCTAATAGTAGATGTAGAGAAAGAATGAGAGGGGTAACATAAAGAAGCTGCTTAATAGAAGAAAGAAGACCACTAAATACACCAACTTCTAGAGATGGCCAAGCAATACAGAGGAAACTGTAAACAAACTAACTGTAACATAATCATCTAAGGTTAAAATCCAAGAAGTCAGTAAGGTTACAAATCAAGACATTCTGAACAGTGGTGGAAAAAAACCATATCCCAGTACAAGAAAGTTCCCCACTTTTACCATGTGGCCAATGGATCAATCATAATTGAGATGCCAGAAAGAAAAGAAAAAGAGAGGATGCCCCAAATGTAGACCAAGAACAATGCTGAGAACATGGAAAATTGGTGTAGCGTACAAATACAAGTTGCCTTGATAATCACATCAGCAGAACAGAAATAAGTAAGATCAAACCAAAGATTCAGACCAAACTTCTGCATTTTGAACAGTGGGGTGGACTGAGAACTGCCTGACTGGCAGAACTTGGATGGTTGTGATCAGCAGCTCAGAGTCTACCTGGAGACCTGTAGCTAGCAGCATTCCCCAGGGCTCGTCAGTACTGGGACTAATCTGGTCTTGTTTAACATCTTCATCAGTGAGTTGTTTGAAGGGGTAAGAGTGCACGCTCAGCAAGTCCATTGATGATATGAAGCTGAGAGGAGCAGCTGATTCACTAGAAACCTATGCTGCCATACAGCAAGACCTGGACAGCATGCAGAGCTGGGCAGAGAGGAACATTATGAGGTTCAACAAGGGTAAAAAGGGTAAAGTCCTGCATCTCAGGAGAAATAACACGCATCAGTACATACTGGGGGCTGACCTGCTGGAAAGATGTTCTTTGGAGAACAACCTGAATGTCCTGGTGGGCAACAGGGTGACCATCAGCCAGCAGTGTGCCCTGGTTGCCAAGAAGGCCAATGGTATCCTCAGGTGCATTTCAAAAAGGGTGTCCAGCAGGTCAAGGGAGGTGATCTTCCTCGTCTAATCTGCCCTACTCTGCTCTACACATCTGGAGCACTGTGTCCAGTTCTGGGTTCCTCATTTCAAGAGAACTCTCAGAGAGAGTACAGAGCTGAGCTACAAAAATGATTAGGGGCCTGGAGCATCTCCTTTATGAGGATAGGTTGAGAGTCCTGAGGCCATTTAGCCTGGGGAAGAGAAAACAGAGGAGATTTTATCAACACTTATAAAAGATCAGGTGTCGAGAGGTTGGGCCGGACTCTTTTCGGTCATACCCAGCAACAGTGCAAGGGGCACAAACTGAAATACATTAAGTTTCACCTAAATATGAGGAAAATCTTCTTTACTTTGACAGTGACAGCACTGGAAGAAGCTAGGCTAGAGAGGCTCTGACATCTCCTTCTCTAGAGATACTCAAAAACTTCCTGGATGCTTACCTGTGCAACCTACTGTAGGAAATCTGCTTTAGCAGAGGGGTTGTACTAGATGATCTCCAGTTGTCCCTTTCCAACCCCTATGATTTTGTTAAGTGTGGGTGGAAAAAAAAAATAAAAGACAATACTCCTCAACTCAGCCAGCAGCTGATTTACAAAAGAACAAAGGGTAAGCTTTGAACAGTTACTGCACATACTACTAGAGCAGCAGTAAAAATGAGCACAATATCTCAATTTTGACTCCTAGAACCCAGTTATCTGATTTTATAACAAGGTACTTAATAATGTATTTGATTCAGTGATTTGAAAACTTGTGGAATCTACTCTTAATAATGCATTTCTTTTCCTACTGGAATGGCTGGCTGTTTATAATAAACAGAAGGTTCATTTGTTTGCTCTCAAATGAACAGTTAGTAATCACTCTACTAGCATTCAAATGAAGTAACTATTCTAATATTCTTTTCTTGGAAATGTCACAGTAATTGTATTTTATTTCAGGTATTGAGGGACACCTGAGAAGGTAACAAAAGAGAAATGTACAAAAATAATGGGTTAAAATGTCTGAAGAGTTATCCAGTAAAGTAAATCATGTCATCTCCATTAAGTTATAAGTTATACGTTCATTTATAGTGGGGTTTTTCTTGAGAAAGAAGTTTTCATAAGAATTAATGTGTTACAGCATCTTGCCATCCTGGCGGAGGGCAAACTGCATGAGAAGTTATTCTTTAGCCAAAATATATCATGTTGAAACCTCCCAGGATCAACACTTCAACACTGTAAATTCTTAGAACAAAAAGGCACACAAGCTGGTACAGACTCTTAGATTTTAATGTCAAAATCGGTAGGGGTTCTGCCATTGCTTTCAAAGAGAGCAGAGCTAAATCCTTTAAAGAGAATGACCTAAGATTATTGGAAAATTACATAAATGAGCTATCTTGGAGGAAAGAATGAGCAATTATACACAGCACACCAAGACTAACATGCATAACATCTTTCAAATGCTTACGTTGAACTTGGTGTTAACTGAAGATTCCATGTTTACCAATTACAGAAGCACTTTTCCTTATCATATTAACATGCTTTTGTCAAATTCCAGGACAACACAGCAGTAGGTAATGCTATTTTGAGTAAAAAAGTGGGATTTTTTTTTTCCCCCATTTTCAACTTCAGGTTTAATCTTCCAGCACTGGCTGAAGATCCAGAGCGGACAGGGCTCAGCACTATCTACTATTAGTCTTTCTGGAATTTCATCTAATTAAGTCTAATGTTGCACTAACACAGGGTTACAAAATTCACATCCTTATTTTTAAACAGAAAAATAATCTCATCTGTCAACTGCTAATATTTGCTAAAACTAATTATAGTGCTCGAAGTTAACAAGCATTTTTGCTAAATGACAGATTCATATTAGGATACATTTAATCATCAGAAGCAAATTTCAAACATTAAAAAAAAAAAAAAAGAAAAAAATCCACAAACATACCAATGATAATATGCAGCAGTCCACAGTTTTGTGATATTAAGAAAAACTTTTTGGCATGCCTCTAATTTTCATTCTCCTTTTGACTACGATAACAGGAATAATACTGAAGACAGGTTGTAACCATTTTTTCCATGTCCACATGCAAAATGCATAGCTACAGTGAGAATAGCTCAAAGTGAGTACATCAGGCCAAAGAGGGGGTAGACAAGGTCCTTCAAAGTCTAATTTAAGAGATAACCTAACTTTATATGAATCCTCATCTCACAGCAGTTAAATACCATCATATCTGATATTAGACAACATCTGGTAAAGAGCTGTGAGTGAAAATCCCATATAAATGTTGATGAAATACATTTATCAGTTTACAAGGCGATAGGAAAATATGACTAAGAAGAAACAAACATTTCACTGTGAGAATGGGGGTGGCAAGCTGGCAAAATGATTTCACGGAGTTCAGCTGCTAACGATATATGAATGGAGTAAAAGGGGCAGTTCCCAACCTGAAGATAGAGACACTCCATCTCTTGGGGATCATGCTCAGGCAGGTTTCTAATATTTTCAGAGGCTGAAACTCCAGAACTGGTCTGAGCAACCTGTGTCATTGCTCACCCCAAAACGAAATAAGTCCCCATATTCAGACAGAACTCTGTGTTTGTGCTCATTGTCACTCTGAGCACTACTGAAAGAAATCTGGCCCTATTCTCTTACACTTCCCTTAAGGTATTTCTATACATTGTTAAGATCCCCTCTCAGTCTTCTCTTCACCAGCCTTTCTTCTTAAGATTAGTGGCGCAATCATCTTTATGGCCCTCTTGCACTGAGGAGCCCAGAACTGGACACAGTGCTCCAGACGATCTAGATGATCAGACGGCTGGAGCACCTCCGGTATAAAGGTTGAGGGAACTGGGCTTGTTTAGCTTGAAGAAGGGAAGGCTCTGGGGAGACCTCATTGTGGCCTTCCAATATTTGAAGGGAGTGTATAAACAGGAAGGAGAACGGCTGTTTACATGGGTTGATAGTGATAGGATAAAGGGGAATGGTTTTAAACTAAGACAGGAGGTTTAGGTTAGATACTAGGAGGAAGTTTTTCACACAGAGGGTGGTGACACACTGGAACAGGTTGTCCAGTGAGGTTGTGGATGCCCCATCCCTGGAGGCATTCAAGGCCAGGCTGGATGTGGCTCTGGGCAGCCTGGTCTGGTGGTTGGCGACCCTGCACATAGCAGGGGGTTGAAACTAGACGATCATTGTGGCCCTTTTCAACCCAGGTCATTCTATGACTCTATGATGTAGAGCAGAGTAGGGCAGAGTAGACGAGGAAGATCACCTCCCTTGACATCCTGAGATGCAGGACTCTACATTTGCCCTTGTTAAACTTCATAATGTTCCTCTCTGCCCAGCTCTGCATCCTGTCCAGGTCTTGCTGTATGGCAGCATAGCCCTCAGAGCTTTGCCAGTCAGACAATTTTCAGTTCACTGCACTGTCCACTCATCTATCCCACACTTCCTGAGCTTATCTATGAGGATGTTAGGAAAGAGTTTCAAAAGTTTTGCTGAAGTCAACATCCACAGCTCTCTTCTCATCTAACCAACCAGACATTCACAGAATGGCTTAAGCTAGAACGGACAGAATCACAGAATGGCCAGGGTTGGAAGGGACCTCAAGGATCACGAATCTCCAACCCCCTGCCACAGGCAGGGCCACCAACCTCCCCATTTAATACTAGACCAGGCTGCCCAGGGCCCCATCCAATCTGGCCTTGAACACCTCCAAGGATGGGGCATCCACAACCTCTCTGTGCAGCCTGTTCCAGTACCTCACCACTCTCTCTGTAAAGAATTTCCCCCTGACATCCAACCTAAATCTCTCCTCCCTCAACTTAAAACCATTTTTTAATGGTTTAATGGACTTTAAGGTTCATCTAGTTCCAACTCCCCTGCTGGGGGCAGGGTTGCCACCCACTAGACCAGGCTGCCCAGGGCCTCATCCAATACAGCTCTAAACGCCTCCATTGATGATATCAGGCTGGCCAAGAACAATTTCCCCTGTGCTGCTCATGCTGTGGTCTTCTGGCTTTTCTTCCTAAGATCATATCCTAGAGACTTGAGAGTACTTTTTTTTTCCCCCCCTTATCAGCAGGACTCCAGGAAACAGGGCTAGAGAAGAATGCTCTGCACCTGTGATGATGACCTCAAAAATATTAAAACAATGGAGAAACAGGGCTCTCGAGGAATACTGCTTCAAGTCCTGCTATGATAAACACAACCTGAGCTGGTCCTCATGGTGAAGGAAAAAAAAAAAACAAAAACCTGCTGCTGTTTGTTCTGTGGTCCTGCCAAAGGCCCCAAACATATCAGTAATACAGAAACCACAAAGAAGTAGAGAAGTGTGAGCAGCTGGCTGACTGGCAGCTGTAGGGCCCTCAAGAGCACATCCATCAGTGCTGTTCCAGCTGGGCACCAACTTGCAATTGCAGTCTGGGGCAGTCAGAGAGAACAGCCATAAGGAGTTAACTCAGCCAACCCACCCTATCCACCAACATCACAGCAGAAAAGCACTGGAAGTCAGGAAGGCAGAGCAGAGATCTGCAGGCCCTTGATTCATGTTTCTGCTCTTTGTATTGCAGGTAGGTGATAGCTTCTTGGTCCCTGAAGATGACATATGGTGGGAATCGTGCTGCAAGATGTAAGAGCAAGCTCCTCCTTGTTATTCAACACTCCTGAGGTAATAGCAGGCTGCAATGTAGGAGAAGGCAAGACTGAATGACTGTGAAGAACCTCAGTGGGTAAGAAGGGTAGGAGCTATAGCCTGACTGAAGTGAGATCAGAAAGGACAGCAGCACTACAGCTGGAGAGCTGCATTAGATGACTGTCTACCCTGATTGGAAAAGAGATTTTTCTTCTTTTAAGGGGAAGTAGGGCAGAGGCCAAAGAGAAGTCAGGGGAAGATAATGCTGCTTTGACACACAGTAGCCTGAGACCAAGTCTGCACTTTGACTACTGGCACGATATTCCCCTACAAATGGCAACAGATATTTTCTTGCCCAAGCACCATCTTCTAAAGTGTCTCAGAACTCCACCAGAACCCCTGACTACTTTTATTCTTTACTGGTTTGGTGCCTTTAAGTTGCATTTTATTCCCACCATGCTACAACTCTAAGCCAAAAGGCAGCAGCAGCTCCTCTTTGGTAAGGGACACAGCCCTTCCGCTCACTTGTTCCAGCCACTCACTGTCTGGTTGCGTACTAAGAAAAGCACTTCTGAAATACTTCTGCTGATTAGTGCATTAAGTTAATAACGCACTCTTCTTCTAACAATGAGCATTCCTACAGTTGATTTCCTGTATCTCTTTGGGTCTTCTTATAAATATTCATACAAATAAATTAATCTTCTTAAGGAAACTTTTACACCAGAGATTCTGTCCTCAGATTTTGTTTAACTAGCTAAAACAGTAGTTTTGTTGTTGTGCACAGAGAGGATTTGCTGGCAAACACACACAGGCTACTGTTTGAATAGGTAATGTCATGGTCCATCTACTGCTCTTGGATGACCCAATTGTACTTATCCTCTTCTAGGAGTGCCACAAAGGACAGCAGTGTTCATTTTTATAGAGTATGAAGTCTTCAGGAAGAAAATCAGTGTGAGAGAAAGGCTATATTCCTTCCAGTATCTGCTCAGACCTACAGCAGAAAGGTATAACAAGCCATCAAGGAAGACAAATAAACTATTTTAATATTTACGTTTTGAAAGGCAGCACAGAGTCATTCTATCTATTCTATAGTAGTTCTCTGTTGATAAACAAGGCAAGAAAAACTTATTTATTTCAGATGATCTTTGCTGCTTAGCTGTAGCTGAGAAATGAAGGACAAATTTCACAAATAAGATTTATGTATCAAGTGTCAGCAGTAAACTAGAAAGATAACAGCAAAATTTCACATGAAAATTGTATGAAGTATATGCTAATGAGGAGATGTCAAGAAGAGTATTGAAGAACTATCACATTATACAGAGACTATATATTATCAACAAGACATCTTTTCAAAAAACTGAAAGCAAAGAACGTATGGGCAGACTTGTAGAATCCATAGTATACAATCACGTTAATGGACATTCACAACATGATCTATAGGAAGATGTACAAATATTCCAACGCTGCTAATCTAATGAAAACCTCCCTTCCAAACCAGCCACATGGCATGGGAAAAAAATAAAATAAAATTGTTTTTATTGACTTATTCATAATTAAAGAGGAATTGTAAATTCTCATTTGCCTCCTTCACTATGATGTATATTTTCCATTTCATGGACATGATCTGATCCAGAGGAAAAGCATACTGAGCATGACGCACTTGACAGTACCATCTCTTTACCTCTGCTCTGAAGCATAATCTTCTCTACATGAGTGCACATCCTCCATGAAATTTCTGATGAATTTTCTGTTTTTCTATCCTTCGTGCTATTAAGGATCACAAAGCAAATGCCTAAAGGACTTAGCACTGAGTTTGTGTGGTGTGATTATGCTTAGAAAAATGCTGCACCACTACAATACTTCTACCTTGCTCTGTCACCAATACTGTTTTGCGTGTGCTGTCAAGTACCTGTGTCCTAAAGAGCAAGGAAGAACAAGCTATGCTGTCACGCCGCCAGAGACTCAGCAGAGCTCTCAAGCTGCTTGTTTTTAAAGCACAGTGTGCTGCTGCAATCCCACAATGCCACAAGTTTGCTGAATTCAGCATCCCACCACACAGCACCTCTCTATCCTGAAATACAGCGAACAGCATCATTTCTGGGAATATACCATTCCACAGTTAACTTCAGTACAGAACACGGAAATCATAACCACAAGGGCATCACCAGTATATCTGCAGAAAATCAAATGCCAATCTGCTTCAACAGCAACTTTAAATCTCTGAACTCAAACAGATTAGCAGAAACTTTAATTTCCTGAAAACATACAGGCTGTTTAAACAGTCAAACACTCTGCAGTAAAAATCATTGTGTGCAAAACGGAAAACAGCACCTGTGAAATGTGCAAATGGAGCTGCTTTTTTTTTTTCAAAGTACAAAAAATTATTACCTGATTCCAAAGCCATTTTTAGTTTAACATATACTCGCTTCCTATTAGAGTTGAGAACAGACAACTGAAGCAAAAATCTACACTCTTAGAGCTATTTGCTACCCATTTGAGTACTAGCTATGTTTTCTGTTATTGAAAAAATTGGCAGGCTGTTTTATACAGCAGGTACCTGGTGTGATTCCTATTGACAACAGAAGCAATCTGCTTTCAGCATGTTTGACACTTTCAGCTCTGCCCTCCAGCTGCCCTCATACTGCTCCGCATTCTGGTGACCCCAAGAGCTGCAGCCCGCCCAGCTCAAGAAGTGCCTGCTGCTCCTTTCAGTTTACAAAGAAAAATACAAACCACTTCCTGAACCAATGTGCTTCATTTCTTTTCACATCATGGTTTATGCTATACATATCCTTAAATCTGCATAGTTTAATTGGACTTTATGAATTACTGTTGTTTAGAGTGATATGAAAGAACCCTTTATCTGATGGGACAGAAGCCACCACAGAGTGAACAAAGGTATTGAAGAAATCATTTTCTTCTTGACTAGAAAATCATCAGCAGCCTTTGATAAGAATTACAAGTAACGCTCAGATCACAGTAGGAGACATCCAAGAAGGAATGCACAAGAGAAAGAAAGCCCACAATCCAAAACTGGTTTTCAACCTGCTAAATCAGAACTGCAGAATGAGACTATTAAATGGAAAGAGATGTGGCTGCAAGGAAAGACTGGAAAGACACCTTTAGAAAAACAAAAAAGGCTTTCGGGTAACCCTGTCTGCTGTGGGTATGAGTGCTGGGAAAAGATTTCCTGCCACAGCTCATTAAACTCAGACTTCATGGGATGCCATTTTTGTAAAATCGAAGAAGTTATTTTTAGGTCAGTCTGTGTATGATTATCTTGTTATTAGATCATTTAATTACAAGAATATTGTTAAAGAAAAGGAAATATTCTGCACAGTAAACTGGAGATAGGATAATACTAAATTTGTTAAGTCATGGCAGCAAACAGAACTGAAAAATACTACCATATATTGCAGAAGGGATTAGGTAGAATTCACGTTCAGGATATGATGCACTTTCTTTACATATGAATTTAATTCTCAGTATTTGCTCTTATAAAACCATTTTTTTTATTTACCTGATTAGTTTTAAAATCAAGGACTACATTATGAAAAATACTACAGTGAAACATATATTCAAGAACGCTCGGACTATATGAAGGTTCCTGTGTGAAATTCCCATTAATATGGTAGGAAATCTGGGATCATGATGACAGTAAGTTCAAGCTGTATAATCCAAGTGGAAGAGGCAGCATCAGAACACCGGTTGTGTTCAGTGTAATATGTTAGATGTGAGGTGTTAGATACTGGTCTTAAGGCAGAAAAAGTCTTAATAACTTAATTTTCAAGATACGGGGTTTTTTGATACGACAACCAAAAAAAAAGACAAAGGAAAGAAAGAAAGAAAACAACGTTGCAGCTTTCTTAATTTTCCAATACGTACTTAATTTTAATATACAATTCCTAAAAGCCTGATCCTGTATCAACTGAGGTGCCATGAAAATGTTTCCATTGAGTGCATTGAGTTTCAGATCAGGCACAACATTTTTCAAGTGTCTTATTGAAGATGCTGCCAGACAACCTGCTCTGGATGGCCCTGCTTAAGTAGAGTGTTAAGACCAAATGGACTCGGAGGTCTCTTCCAACCTTAATTGTTCTGTGATACTTCCACACATATTCAAATCTAGCAAGCACAGACAATGCCATCAGGAGTATGCAAAATCAAGAGGTAAGTAAAGACCATGGTTCTGACAGCTAACAGAGGAGGCCTAGGGGTTATGGGGAAAGACGTGGGGAGAGACTGTCGAACTAT
Source organism: Lagopus leucura (assembly GCF_019238085.1). Taxonomy (NCBI): domain Eukaryota; kingdom Metazoa; phylum Chordata; class Aves; order Galliformes; family Phasianidae; genus Lagopus; species Lagopus leucura. Next base: position 42,215,405 of record NW_024962262.1, read on the forward strand.
GACCAAAACATGCAGATAAAAGGCTTCTGAAATGGAGGACCTACGAAGCTTGGAATGAGAATATGGGCTAGAGGTCAGACTGCAAGACCCAACTATGACAACACATAGCAGACTTGGTTATAACCCAGGTGGTACCTTACAGAGCCTTGTGGTGACATTTAGTGCCTTTTTCCTAAGTCTCTTCCCATTGCTTATCTTGATGAGTCGCATTGATTCAGCGAGTGAGGAAGACGTGGACCTGCTAGATGACAGTAAATGAGTAGCTGAAGGTGGCGTGACCTAGCAGGGAAGGCCAAAGTCTTCATCTTTCCAAGCAAACAGAAATGGTAAATGGTTTTCTCTTATCATGCCAGAAAACTTCGATAGGGGAAGTCCAGTCCTAAGATAGGAGGTAAAATGTCATGCTGCCAAAATCTGAAATATTGGCACCACAGGAATGAACATGTGGCAAGGTGCAGAATTGTGAGTTATGTTCAAATCAGACTTGCCAAATCAATATAGAGCTCCTCTGCCAGTTGTTTAAGTATTTCTCAGCACATTCCAAGGTGCTCTGAAGATTATTTTAGCACTCCTGAGTCAGCCCAAGATATCTCAGCAGCTTGAAGCTGCTCTCAGGTGCGTCCGTGCACCAATGTACTCTGTGGTCCATGGGCACAAAGGATACGAATAAAAATGGTGTGAGAAAGAACATACTGAATTTGGTCACTTTTCAAAAAAGCACTGCAGATGTGTTTCTTCAAGTCTGACAGGAGAAGCTGCAGCACAAGCTTTTTTTATCCTACTGCACTGCTCAGAAAAAGCACAGTTAAAAATACGAGAGGAAATTCCAAAAGCAACATGGTTGATGGTTGGAGAAGATGATCTGAATGTTTTTTTCCAACCTTAATGATTCTACAACTTTATAATTCTACGATCAGTTACGGTAAAAGTAGGTCTGTAGAGATTTCAGAATGCAGATAAATATAGCATTGAAAAAAAAACAGCGAAAACAATTAGGTTCATCTGCCCTATTTTGTGGACATCAAAAGAGCTTATAAGCCTCCAAAAGTAAACAAAATATAAAATGAAATTGCACATTCAAAGTTTTTCTTGGCCATGTTGGCAAGAAAACGATTCTTGATCCTGTAAGATTTCGATGTGTTTTAAACGGCAGCAAGCAAAGATTAAGTGAATGTAGAAATTGAAACAGAAATAAGACAGTCAGGTGTTCAAGATTGATGGAGTTGTGGCACTGAGGGATATGGTGGGCACACCAGGGTTGGACTCATCTTAGAGCTCTTTTCCAACCTTAATGATTCTATGGAAACTTTAACTCCTCTGTAATACATCACTCCATATTCTCTAAATACAGAAACCAAAAGAAAGTACACAGAATTCTTATGCCTTGTTACCAAGTACACATCAGGGAAAAGATTAAGGAAGTAAGAATGGATTTTAAATACAGCCGCTACAAGTTATAATTATAGTATCTTAATGTTAATCTCTGGCAGAGCAAAGACTAAAGAAGCACAGACTTTGCTCACTGATATAATCATCCTCTTTGTCAAACATTCATTGCTGATATCATCATCCTGAAGTTTGTTTAAAACATGTTGCCAATCACCTTTTTTTTTTTTTTTTTTGCACATTTTAGTCAAATGTCAGTTGTGTATTTCTCCCCCCCTCATCAATCAGTAAATTCCATTTCCAACATCCATTTTGGCAAATGGACATTCTTTTTTTCTTAAAGAGAAAAAAGATTAAAAAACAAAAAAGAGAGAGACAAATATACACAAGGGGTAACATATACATGGAAATTGAGGAAAACTGAGGGTTAGATTTTGTTGAGTTGGTCCTATAGTGTTGGGCCAGAAATATTCTGATGTCAGACAGAGACAAGTCTGTACAGAAAGCTTAACATCCAATCTTCATCTTTCACTTTATTTCCATATAGATCAGAAGGGGTTTTTGGAACTGGCGGTTTTCTATGGAGTACAATTGATGGATATACAGCTGCTCAAGACAAGAACAGGAAAAAATTGCATGTGAGAAGGATTTGGGCACAATACTGGCTCAGTAAAACCAAGAACTTCTGTGGAAAATTCCATATTTAAATGAATTTCTGCTTGGGAAGCTTTTTAAGCCCCCAGATCAGAATTTGTGGTCAAAACAAAACAAAGCACCAGAACAGAGAACCGTGTGGTGATCAATATATGACTTGGCTGCAAGAGGAGCAGGTTCTATCAAAAGCCTGCCAGGTTTCCTGCCAGCTTGGCTGGTGACCTGCGAAGAAACAAAGCCTGCAGTGTCTCCAGGCAGCCCTGCCATCTGGACTGCCTCCACACCATGAATCCTGCGGTCTCCGGGGCCTGCAGGTCCAGGGAAGCCCTACCATAGAGGTGTCCTCTATGTCACTGTCTCAAGAATCTCCAGACACTACAGGTCCCAGCTCCCAGGACTGCTTGGCTCCTGTTAGGATGAACAACCCTGGAGAGTGAGGAGACGAGGGTTGGGCCAAAAGCCCCTATCACACATTTGCAGCTTCCTACAGCAATTGAACAAATGATATTACTACTCAATAATTTTAGCTCCTTCTTTGGAGTGTTACTGAGAGGTTTAGGGTTTTTTTTTTCAGAAAAATGTCTGGCAAAATAAGAATGCCAATGCATTCTTCTAATTAAATACAGCACGAACAAATTACTACATTAGATATTCATTTTGTAACCCTTCAGGTAACACTGCTAAAATAATGGAGGATCATAACACAGACACAAAAAAGAAATTGAATGATTAATGCTCCTGCTTTTTATGCATGCAACAATAGGAAATTATGCCAAGATCAATACCCCAATACAGTTTAGCAAACTGTTTGTTAACCAAGCATTTATATTTCACTGCAGTTCACTACACTCTACAATCACCAGTACTATTCCCACTTAGGGCACAACCAATGCAGTCAAAGGCTCCTTTCCTGGAAATAGTTTACACAGAGTGGCTGTTGAATGATGTAAGTTGCTTTTCTTCTGGAAAACCAGCGATACGTTTCCCTAAAGCACCCCAAGCCCAGCATTTTAGCTTTGATGTTTATTAATTAAATTAAAGCTGCAGTAGTCACTTTGTGTTCGTACAAATTCTCTTCAGACTGCTGGTTTTTCCTCATCTTCCTTACGTCCTGAAAAGGGTTATCCAGGGTGTGAAAGCCTACAGCACTCTCCACAGAACACAGAGGCTGCTCAAACTGGAAGATGACATGCTTATTTTCCAACATATCACTTCCAGACTCAAGTGAAATCACACATTCAAATGAAATCACTGCAACATTGGAGATAGGATTTAAATGAAACTTGGGAATGAGTACATGTCTGTTCTGCAAGCTGCCTGAAGCCTTTTCTCCCCCAAGTTTCTCCCATCAGGTGCTTGGTTTGCAGTCTGCTTGCGCATCCACTTAAGTTTTATTTTTGCCTGCTGGTGATTCCCCCATGCCCAGGAGCTTGCAGAACTATATTCGAGGTTAAAAAAGGATGCTGTTGCTTTCAGTGAAGGGATACTTTCAAAGGACAAAGTAACACACAAATGACAATATACAGAAGTTGGTTACTGTCAAACATTCATAAATATACTGATCTGACATGGAACCTCAGGAGGCAACCAAAGCCTCAGTCTGCAGGTACTGTATCAAGGGCAGAGCATACTTTGCCTCAAGATGCTGCGAGTCTGAGAATCCAAAGGCCCAGTGGAATAGAAATCACAGTGAACAAGAAAAAGGAGAAAACATAAGTGAAACCAAACCAAACATAATAAGCTTAAACTGCAGCAGACCAAGCGCTAACAACTGCTGCACGTGCAAGACCTATGAACTTTGTATCTCCACCTGCCTCTAGTATGTAACCTGCATCTTCCACATTCTTCAGTTTGCATGGACAACATGGAATCAAGCACAGCACCAGCTGCATGGTTCAGCATGCAGGATCTGCTGAGCTCATAGGGCTGCTCCCTTGCCTTGGCTCTCTGAGGTTGCCAGGACCTGGCGCAAACCTGCCAGAAGCCTGCTGCTCCAGCCCCACCACAAAGCCAGGTTCCAAACAGCTGTCATGGGAAGCAGCCTGCAAACTCTGCTGCCAGCAAGTTAGCTGTTTGAGCATTTGTAAAATGAGGGAGAGGTGATTAAAAACTGTATAATATAGATGCATACACTTGGGTTTGCAGGGGAATTATCACACTTCTCAGAAGCTTCAGAAGCATTAGGTCAGAAGTGATATCAAGTCATGTCACTTGCTTTGTTGACCCTAACTCTCATGCAGTGACAGATCTTCCTTGTTAGATGGCTTGCTAGTTATTTACTATCTTGTATGTTGGTAAATTGCAATGCTCAATCCCCATTAATTCTATAACACAGCTAATGACAAATGAGTTAATCATGATAAAATCCTTACAGAGATTCCTCTGGGTTACCTACTTAAGCTGCTGCCAGCATCACACTGTCATTACACTCAAATTAAAGGATCATTATGGTTTATATTGAATATTTGGCTTCACAGCAGAAACAGCCTCCTTTAGCTCCTTTCTCCCAAATACAGTCTGAAGAAGAAAGCCTGATGGGATTATCTTACACAAATGTTCCTAGTGTGACCAGCTTCATATTTACTTTTAGAGTGCTCTTGAGGCTGCTCTGTCTCTCACTGTGCCCAGCAATAATGGGATCTTTTAGTGCCTGATCGTATAATTCTTACTGCAATGCCCCTGAAAGTCCTCAACTCCCTGGAGCAACAGTCATTAGAGTCTATACAATAACATTCCTAAAATAAAACACTGTTAGTGGTTCCTTTTTGTTACTGTCATCACCGTCCCCTGCCCTGTCACACCAGATAACTGGATGTTTAGTGTTTACTGCGGTTGTTCATTTTTCTGCTAAGCATCCTCTGCAAGGTGCCATAAACCAGAGGTACACTGACAAATTTCCCAGAGAGCACCAAATAAGCTCCTTCAACACAGTTCCCAGGAGGATGGTTATGTATACAGATGGTTACTCTGGGCTCAAGGTCATCCGGGGATCACTCTACACAGCAGCACTCAAGTGAACATGGAAATCCTCTGTTCTAGAGGAGACTATCTACAATTATCCTAGCTACCAAGAGATTAAGGTATAACAGCAAGCTTTGATTCTCTCCACTATATACTTCTAACTTCTTTTTAGATTTGTACAAATAAAAAAGTTACTTAGAGAAGCTGTGGTGCCCCCATCCCTAGAGGCACTCAAGGCCAGGTTGGATGGGGCCTTAGGCAGCCTGAGCTGGTGGGGGGAGCCCTGCCCATGACAGGGGTTTGGGGCTGTGTGGGATTTGAGATCTCTACCAACCCAAAATGGGTTCCTACATATATGTAACATGTTCTAATTTGAATGGTAGGCATACCCAGATACACACAAATATCTTACAACCTCCTGAAGGGAGGTTGTGGTGAAGACAGATTTGGCCTCTTCTCCCAGGCAACGAGCAGGACACGGGGTAATGGCCGCAAGTTGTACCAGAGGAGGTTTAGATTAGACATAAGGAAGAACTTTTTCTCTCAGAGAGTGGTCAGGCACTGGAATGGCTGCCCAGGGAGGTGGTGGAGTCGCCATCCCTGGCAGTGTTCAAGAGGTGCCTGGATGACGTGCTGCGTGATATGGCTTAGTGCTAGTGGTGGCAATGGTGATGAGGAGACAGTTGGACTAGATGATCTTGTAGGTCATTTCCAACCTTGTGATTCTATGATTCTATGATCTTCCAAGCTCTCAGAGCTTGTATTTTTCTTGAGACTCATGCAAATGCCTTCTGCCTGACTATGAAGAAATGCAAGAAGTGAGCCAAGGGACTTTACCTCCCAGTGATACCCTGAGCCACCACGGTGCCAGGCCCAGCACCAGATCTGCCCACACAGTGTTCCACCTCATAGCACTCACACATCTCCAAGCCCCACTCCAGAAGTCAGGCCTAGCTGCCTGTCCCTTCCCTTGCATTGTAGCCTTGCCCTCTCTAACAAGTGTCCATACAATTAAACTACGGTTTTGTGGGATTTTGTTTTTATTCCTAAAGGCAATAAAGTACTGGTAGGATCCCTCTACAAACTTCTCAGCACTTTAGAAGAAATACTGGGTTACAAGTGACCCCGTTCCCAGGTTACACTGGGTTCTGTTTAAACAGCACACAAATATTCCCATTGGGAAGACCTTTCACAGCTTGGCTTGAAAGAGCCTAGTGCCCCAATCCTGTTTGAAAAAGAGGGAAAAAAAATGAAAACATGACAGGTCAAAGTCAGAGGATACTCGAAAGAATTTGAAGGAAGGAAAAAAAAAAAAAAGAAAAAAAAACACAGAAAAAGAGAAACAAATCCACAAAGAAACCCAGCATGACCCAAGGACGGCTCCAGTGACAGTTCCATGGCATTCTAAAACCGCAGTGTGTCACACTTCTAACACTGCTGCTTCATTAATAAAAAGACTGCATTTTCCATACAATCACAACCAATGAAGGACAGGAAGCAGTTGCAGCTTTGGAAACATTGCTGTGACTTCCAAACCAAGCTGCAGCACAAGAAGCACCACTGACAATTGCACCTGTGTTACAAGTGTAATACAAAAAAAATCAAAAAATAGAAATCAATCGTCAGGAAACAGTAGACAGAACAGTAGACAGGACTCTTCAACATAACTGAAATGCATACAAATTCACAGTTTCTGTGAGAAATGACAGCACAGAAAGACAAAGCCACAGAACAGGTAAGAGAGTTCTGATTCAGAAAAAAAAAAAATCCCTCATTAAAAATATTTTTCCAGAAAGCCATCTTAATTCAAAGCTCATCTCATTATACAACCATTCAGTTCAGATATAACAACACTGTTCTGCAGTGATTTATAAAGATTTTCTTTTGAGTTTTAAAATCTTGTTATACATACAAAAAATAACAATCTAGATGCAACTGTAACCACTAACAGTGACGCTGAACTTCATACACCAAAGTAACAAAAGGAGCCTGTTAGCTCACTGTCTAAAACAAAGAAAAGAGAATGAAGGGTTTGCCAAAGAGGCACCAAATAGCATTTTTCTTCCCTAGTTTTCTCAAAGCATCACTAACACAGAAAATAAGCACAAAACCTTAAAATATGCCCAATCACATCCACATAGGATAACTTTGCATTGTGTAGCACTTTTTAAACAAAATTCCAGCATAAGGCTGTCGAAATAATAGCTCCAAAGGGCCTATTTATGTTTTCCTAGCAGCTAATGAATTGCCAAGAAAAATGGCAGCAGGCAAGCTTATGGGAAGCATCCTTAAATGTTGGGTTTTTTTTCTAAAGCATGAGCACAAGCGCTGTATTAACAGTGAAATACTCTCTGTTGACCTCCAAAAATAGCCTGAAAACATCCTTTAATATCTTTGAGAAACTTGATGAAAGCAATATTCATTTGTCATATACAAAAGGAAAAGAAAAGGAAAAACTGAGCTACCGCTCAGCTGAAAAAAATAAATAAATACAATCACATGGCAGAAAAATACAAGGGTAGATTTAACATGTATTTCACTTCTATTACAGGTCCTTAATGGGAAATGACATCACTTTTAATGTGCCAACAATACTCTCCGGAAGCCTGACAGAACCTAATTTCACACACTGACTGGATCGCAGCTGATCGGCACTCAGTAGCCTCCTTAGAACATAACATACTCTAGTTAGCACCCCATTTAATGGAGAGCTTTTTGGAGCCCTCTCTTGACCTTTAGGCCAACAGAAGAGAATACAAGTTCATGAAACAAATAAATTCCAAAACAGACAGATGATTTACTTTCTATCCAAATAATATACCACGGTTTTGCCTTAATTGGGATGCAGAGATTGTCGTGACTGCTTTGTGCATGGTGACACGTGGTTTGGGGTTTCAAGATTTCTTTGTCCTGGGCATTCTGATAAAACCACTGCAAAACATTAATAGCAAAACCAAGGTACAACTGAACTGATGAAACATAATTGATGTCTAGTCAAAAGAACAGGAAGCATATCAATGTTGGTAAGAAAGAAAAGCTCATGTAAAGTTGATGACCTGGGATACCACCTAGCCTGATTAGCAAAGGAACAGCCTAGCACACTGATTGCACTGAAAGTTGGAGAAAGCAACTTTAAAATTAAAAAAAAAAAAAAAAAAAAAAAAAAACCCCCCCACAAAGAATCTGCTTTCCACTTTGCTTTACCTGTACAGAGAGTAATTTACCCTTCTGTTAGCTTCTATCATGCAATTGTCCCCAACTCCCATGAAAAACTTTCTCACAGCTGCTCAGGAGAAAGAAATCAAAGAAGAAACAAGTGTTCATACCTTTCTTTCACAATTCCCATTGCTCACTGCTTTCTTAATCCCATACAGCAGACAAGATCCACGTGATAAGGAATGATTAAATTATCAAGGAAAATACACCATCTATGTATGGTCCACAATTTGGTTCTGGGTAAGCACACCTGCTACATCCCTGCTATACAACATGACAAAATTCAAGTGAACAACACCCTCCTCCCAGAGAAATAAGCACATGGCCTGTAAAGGAACAACAGCATATTCTGGCCAGGTCCCTGACCTCAACAATTAGGAGAGCAGGATTGTGGAAACGCTCCAACGCAGGATTATTCAGGCAGGCATAATAGCAACAGCTTGACAAGCCATACTTCATCCAACTTTTGTTCCCTGCCTCACAGGCTTTCCTCAGTGCCAAACTGCCTGTGCAGACAGCTACATACAAAGGCATGTAGGGGCACCCAGGTGAGACAGAGGTAGAGACACTGAGACAAAGAGCTTCATAGCATCACACTGCTGATTCAAGCCTGGCTTTGAGATTACGCACAGAATCATTTTGATTATCCAGTGCCAATTTCTGATATCCCAAGCCGCAGACGACTTTTAATTTTCCCTTGTCTGCTTTCATAAAAAACCTCCAATTTTCTAGGGATGGCAGCATCAATTTCCAATGGCACAAGCATCTTTCTCTTCAGCTGTCAAAAAAGACGCAAGCAGCAGAAACTTTGTGCTTCACTGCTTCCATTCTATTATTTAACAGTGATAAATATGTATCTACATTTGACTCCACACTCTGAGCCAGACCCTTATTATCATCATGCTGTTTTCCACCAAACAATTCTACTGGAAAGAACAGGGATCCGAAGTGACACAAGAACACCTGAGCTTCCAGCCTGCTTAAAGTCAGATCTTGAGCCACATTTCTGTGGGCAGGAGTTTTAAAAATGTATGCATCATACATTAAGTATTTCTCCCTAACAATTTTATAGAAAACTACTTTGTTTCCAGACTAATATTTGTCTTGCACCTGGTTTTTTTTGTAATCCAGTCCATTACAAAAAAATTTTGTAATTTGTATCTCTGGATATGCACTCAAATATTTCCATGAAAGAGTTCTCTTGGAGCCAGCATTAAAGTTTTTGTTTGTTTTGTACACCAATACATTTGAATGCATCATTTAAGATAAGCTGTTCCACAGCATCTTAGGAATTGCAATCTTTACGCTCTTAAATGAAGTCCTACTTGTCTGACAGCTCACCTTTAAAGTGAAAAATCAGGATCAGGAATATATTTTCCACACTCCTTGCTTTTCCAGGAAAGGTCATCTAAAGGTCTAACTCTATTAATTCCAAGTTCTGTTTTGACTGAGACTAAATTGGCTTTATTCGTTGGGATTCATTTCCAGAAGCCTTTTTTTGGCAGCATCTGACAGATTATAAGGAATGTGCACCATAAGTATATGCATAACACTGTGAGTTCCAACCAGTTTATATACTCCTGAATTTCCCAGCTCCTTCATTCTTCTGTAAACTTCTTGCATGGCTTCAAAAAAGTCATTCTGCTATAGCTCAGCTGTGTTCCACAAAACTGCAATAATTACACAAACCTTTTATGTATGAGTTACACGTGCAGGGGAAGCTCAGAGTGAAGTGCTCAGAGGTAGACAGGGTTGCAAAGATCATTTCAATAATGTTTCTGAGCAAGTTCTAATGAAGAACAACTTCAGTGGATAATTTTCATCAAAAAATTTGCATTTAGAACAACTCGTACAAGACCAAGTGTGCCCTAAGGAAGGAGAAGAATCATTATCCCCTATAAACTGATAATTGTCCTTGCTTCTTTTTGGGACAGGTATATCATCATTGCTGTACTGAGCCACTTAGCTCCCTTTCTATCTCCGAATGGGGCCATCAGCTTAAGAAAAAGCAAAAGCAAGGCAAGCATTTACGGTACCAATCCCCATTACTCAGCTGCTCTTGAGATGTTTCCAGAGCATTTCCTCAGCCTCACATTTATTTAGCAGCACCTCATGAAATCCTCTTCACTGCGTTTGATAGTCTCCCTTCAAACTCACATGGCAAAAACATACTCCCCTTACTACAACCATCCTCCACAAAAGTGATTCCAGACACATTGTGCTAGTACGATTCCTGCCTCAGCAGACTCTCTGGAGCTCTTCCACTTAATTGCCAACATTTTATGCTCCTGTTCATAGTGCTCCAGAGATTCAACTGAAGATACAAGCGACCATTGCTGGGTCCAAAAACCAAGAATCTCCTGAGTAAAATCTCTCACTTATTATGAAGTCGCAGTTAAAACTGTAGCAAGTCATTAGGAACACCCCACTATTTCTAAGAAAGAAAATTTGGTACTGAACTGCAGTGAACAAGTAGCAGAAAACATGCCTGCAGCATTACGCATTGGGAACAAAAACAAGAAGCCAGGTGAGAGATCAGTCAAGAGGTAGATTGTGATATTACTTATGATGACTGCCTTCCACCATTATTTAAATGTGCTTCTTAACACAGCCTGCTGTTTGCCAGCACATTTATAACAAACTTTCCTAAAGGTCAACTTGTACAAGGAAGTTCTGTCAGCGTGAATGGCAGCTTGCAGACTTGTTAAAAGCTTCACTAAGCCTCTGATTTACCAGAAGGAAGGCACTGATTAAGAAGAAACTCACGTGGTGGGTTCCACAGACAATGCTGCTTTTATAAGACATATTTTAAGTCAGTTTAACCTTAAGCAAATGATGTCTGCTGGATCCATAGAGACTAGACATGTTTGTGTGGTTAACCATTCAACTTCTGTTTAAAATCTTTGCGTGGGATAGTGCACATTTATCAAAAATCACCAAGCTTTCTTTTTGTTTTTTTTTTTTTCAATTGAAGTTCTTATTGAAATTCAAAACAGCCTTAGGATTGCATTTTCATGTAATATTGCCATCTACGTATTGTCAGCTTGATACGTTACCTTTCTTTCTAGTTTGAGAATGGTTTACAAACGAATTCTCTGAGCCACTACATTTCAACTTGAGCTCCTTGGAGCTGAGAATCAAGAAAAATATCCAAGCTTTATTTATATTTCATGTGAGAACTGGTTTTAAGGAAAGGAGGAAAAAAAATAACTGCTTTATTCAATCAAACAGAACCTAGGAAGCAAAACCTAAACAGCGATCAGGCTCTGGGCAGCCTGGTCTGGTGGTTGGCAACCCTGCACATAGCAGGGGGGCTGAAACTAGATGATCATTGTGGTCCTTTTCAACCCAGGCCATTCTATGATTCTATGAAAAAAAATATTTTGAAGTTTAATAATACATAGCAAAATAACCTATTAAATATCCTCAGTTAGGAGCTGTTTAACACGTCAGCTACATTGAAAAACTTTTTAGATTGGAAAATTAGTAAAAAAAAAATATATTCCAGAATTGTAATACAATGTGATATAGTTACAGCTGATGAGCTCATGACTGAAATGTATGGAAAAAAGTTATTTCAATTACAAAGATGTAGCTTTGCAGTCACAGAAAAGCCAGTAGATCACAAGTTAGAGACTGCTAAAGATTAAATTAACAAAAGCAAGATGTACAGAATTAAGATGAAGAAATTGCAAAAATATAACTGCTATACAACATAAGATTTCAGACATTAGACAAAAATAGTTTGAGTCAGACTTTACTTTCTATGTGCTGCATGCCACAAGTTTTAAAACATATCCCAGACACTTTCCCTGGTATATCCCTAATGTAGCATCCTATTTGAGTTGCTGATCTGATCTTACCAAGACACAGCTCTTCATTCCTAAGGTGTCATCTAATGAGAGCCCATTGCTGTGGTGCAATAGGAAGGGAGAAATGCATCACACAGGGAGATATATGATATCTACATCATCCTGTCTAATTTCTTTTGGACAACAGGCTTATAAACTTTTCAAATTACATCTTCAAATTATTTTTTCCTCCCATTATTCTGATTTGGCGATCATTTGGGAGTAGCTTTACAGATGCTCACTTTCAGAGTTAGAAATGGAGCCTCTCAGAAAATTTCCAGCAAAATGAGAGTTACGCTGGAAAACACTGTCAGCTGAATCTAAACTGATTTAGTAACCTACCTCAAATTTAGCTTTCAAAGAACCAAAGTGAAACCTTTCCTGACTTCCCTGTAGGTGAGTGGAAGCCTGAAGTGCCAACATCCCCAAAGTCCAGGTAATCAGCCATGACCTCAGACATGTCTAATATTTCAATCCCCCGTTAGCCAGAAATCCTGAAGCTTTTAATTATTTTGATCACAAGCAGCTGGAGGCCTGACATCTCTGGAAGCCCCCGCACATGACCAGGATCTTCTTCCAGCCACACAGCCTATCTGCCTGCAGCTCCATTAACCAGCCCAATGACCTGCCAACAGAGCATAGCTGCAAGCCCACTAACACTGGCAGAGAATATCCTGCTTTGTCTTATTTGCTTTTCCAACCCTGTTCCCTAGACCAGTAGTAAAACCTCCTCCCCTACAGTAAGCACCAGAACTGGTGATTTCTCCCTGACACAATTCCACTCATCACCTAGCCACAATTCTGGTATATTAGTGAGGACTCAGTACGTAATCTTGTTTATCCAGTCAAGTTGACGAACAGGAAAACTGTCCAGGCAACAACACCAGAAGACCCTTGCCTTCACCCCATCATTTGCAGCAGGCCTCTCTCCTGCACTTTCAGGGAACTGCTTTCTCCACTACAGGTTCTGCTAATCTTTTAAAGAACTTTCCTCACTGCATTTCCAAGGCACAACTTCATTCAGTTTTGGGGGTTTTGTTTCGTTTTATTTAAATTGATAGTTAAACACTACAATTTGTGCCCCATTTTCCCTACAGAGCTAAAGGATCCACCCACATGCTTCCTGATAGGCTTCCTAATTTCTGCAGGCAGCATCCCCGCTTGGGGCCCCTCGGCTCGGAAGCAAAGCACACGGCAGAGCCTCTCCAGAGCTGCTCCTGTGCACAGCAGTGGCACTGGGAAAAGCACTGCAGCCAAATCTCAACAGCTTATGCACTTTTAAAACAAAAACTTTTCTACATCAACATTTCCAAATTGAATCTAGGGTGTCAGAAACGAATATGTATTTTGCATCATCTCTCTAGAATTCAGTTTTTTCACTAAGACAAATTTGAACTAACCCATATCGGAAATTTTTTCAAGTCTGTATATGCCAGTGGCTACTGCTATCTATTTGTTTTTGTATCAGCTTTGATTTTAAAGACCTCTTTTGCCTTTTGTATCAGGTGCTCATTGCAAGGCACTGGTATAATGGGACCAACAGAGCTGGCATCTCTAGTAACACAGGATTTTATTCACATTAGAAGTAAATGAGATTTGGGGTTAAAGAATTACAGAATCTTAGAGGTTTGAAGGAACCTCTCTGTACTCAGCACTGTTGAGGCTGCACCTCGAGTGCAGCGTTCAGTTTTGGGCCCCCCTCTACAAGAAAGACATTGAGGCCCTGGAGTATTTCCAGAGAAGGACAACGAAGCTGTGAGGGGTCTGGAGCACAAATCTTATGAGGAGCGGCTGAGGGAACTGGGATTGACAGGAAAGACATTGAGGCCCTGGAGCATGTCCAGAGAAGAGCAAAACTGGTGAGGGTTCTGGAGCACAAGTCTTATGAGGAGTGGCTGAGGGAGCTGGGATTGTTCAGTCTGGAGAAGAGGAGGCTCAGGGGAGACCACATTGCACTGTACAACTTCCTGAAGGGAGGCTGTGGTGAAGAGGGGTTTGGCCTCTTCTCCCAGGCAACGAACAGGACCTGAGGAAATGGACACAAGTTGTATCAGAGGAGGTTTAGATTGGACATGAGGAAAAGCTTTTTCTCTCAGAGTGGTCAGGCACTGGAATGGCTGCCCAGGGAGGTGGTGGAGTTGCCGTCCCTGGCAGTGTTCAAGAGGCGTCTGGATGATGTGCTTTAAGATATGGTTTAGTGCTTGTGGTAGCAGTGGTAATGGGAGGACGGTTGGACTGGATGGTCTTGCAGGTCCTTTCCAACCTTGCAATTCTATGATTCTATGATTTTGCCCAACTCTCTTGTGCTAACCAATGTTCCCTGCAGTGCAGGCACATGAAAACATGTCTATCTGAACATGGATAATTTTCAGGCATCTGACAGTGCCCTAGAAAACAAAAAGAAACACTGTACACATGATTTTTCCTTAAAATAAATATTCCTTTCTTATGAAACACTTCTGTCTTCTGGCCACTGCTGGAGACAGAAGCAGTACCCAGCAAGCTTCAGTGGTATCGCAGTCAGCAGCTCTGGGGACACATGCAAACTCTGCTGGATGTTCATATCTAAGTATCCTGATAAAAAATGACGTATCTTTAAAATGTTTTGTTTTTTTTTTCACGAAACATTCTTGAATTGGTAAAATACAACTAAGCACAGGCCAATAAAAATTGGGAAGCATACAGTGTACCTAATAAAATACGAAATTATCCAGTTATTCATTATAATCTAATAAGCTTCTCAATTCAGAATAGTTTGATGAAATTACATTTATATATTAAAAAAAAAAACTTAAATTCTCAGAACTTTGCCAGTTGAAATTCTCACTTCAATAAAGATGACAACCTCAAGAAATATATGACTTGCAATTTAAGTGCCATGCTGAGTGCCTACGTTAAAAACAATATATATACTACATCTTTCACAACATAATTTTCCAGAGTGAAGTATCCTGGATTCTTTAAGGTAAGGTCATCACTTTCTCATAATGCCTGTAAATCTACGTCACATTTAATCATGTTTGCCTCCACTTATCACAGAAAACTGCAATGATAAAAAGATACATTTCTAATACATGCTGAGTATTTTCTCAAAGTTCATAGGAAGTCACACAGCTGAGCTAATGGCTCCAGGGTAAAGTAATTATGACTTTCACTGTTTGTGTAGCACCAGATACATACACAGCTGTCTAAAAGGAATGAGACAATCTTTATTACCTCTAAAGCACCACCAAAAATGAAAGGTAATAAATTAAGAGGTGTTCAGAAAACACAATGGTCAGGCCACGCAAGGAAAATCTGGGATTTGTTCTTTTGGTACCTTGACCAAAATTCCCCATTCTGCACAACAAACCCTACCTCCCACAAACAGATTGTGTGCAGGAGAAAGGCAGAAAGAGGAACAGCAGGTGCACCAGGCTGCGGACAGGAACAGCAGCCCTTCACCATCTGCTCTCCTCAACAGAAACCAACATGCAGGGGATGCTGCTGGCCGCACACAGCCTGTGCACACAGGGCAGGGGAGACAAGACCCGGACCTGGGAGCTGCTGAGCTTCCTGCACTTCCTTCAGCCACCAGCTTGGCCCTGAGGCTGGGAAACCTGCTTTGTGATAAGGCTCATTTGGCAGGACAAGGCTAAACGGTCATGCATGGGTAGGATATCTGAATGTAATTGGAAGAAGGCTAGTGAAAATAAGCCATCCCCTTCCGCACATACATGCACACACACCATCGTATTTATTCAGCCTGTACTGAAAACAGCAGCTTACTGGCTTCACTCATCTTTTCTCCTATCAGTTTCCTATCAGAACTGCAGTCACAGATCACAAACTTATCACTGCAGTCTGCTGTTGGGCATGGCAACTTCAACGTCCTAAACTAAACTGTCATTTAACAGAAGGCTATTTTTGGTCTCAGCTCCTCTTTCAAATGAGCATCACATGCTTTCAGCTTTGTTCTCACATAATCCATGCCTTTCTTCCTCTTGTACTATCAAAAATGATACACAGAAAGAAATATGATATTAAAATCTCACTTTTCACATCAGGAGTAATGGTTCCAGTTTTCTAAGCAACCACATAGTGATCTATCGGTGAACAAAGTTAGGAAGTTAGAAAATGATCACATTATATAAATCTCTATCAAAACGTGCAGAAGTATCCCCACATACCATCAGTTTTTCAGTAATTAGATAACACTGGATCAGATAGGCAATGCAATAAATGAATAGCAACAGCATCAAAATTAGCACACAGTCTAAAGAAGGTAGGGAAAGTTAAAGGGAAGAAAACACTGAACGGTAAGATTACATACTGGATGCTAGATTTTCTTATTCCATTATGCAACATATGCAACCCAGGTGGATGGTTAATATCCTGAAATGGGCCCCAAAAGAGCAAACAAAAGCAAAATTGTGAGGAATAGAATTACAACTCTGTGTCCCACAAGCAAGATTGGTATTTATTTAGGTTTTTAAAAACATATTTATTGTCTTTCATAAAAACTCAGAAGTAAAAACCGTATCTCAATAGACTCAAAATGAGCACACTGGGAAAATATGCAGATATTGCATGCAGCTAAAACATCGCAATGGAACTTATGCAGTGCATGCAAGAAGAATATAGAAGAGAGGCAATAAGAAGGAAAATGCCTTAGAGATACAAAGGAAACAGGAGCAGTCTCAGCAACCTGCTTCCTTTTAAGTGAGAGCAAGTAAGGCTGGTGCTTGACAGTACTGCACATTTTATGCTGCACAGCTGTCCACAGACAGGGGCTGAAAAAAGTGATCCCTAATTTGTAATGACTCTCAGATCCCTGCATACTCCATATGATGCTACAAGTTCTGTCAATGCCAAGTTTCAATGTTTCTGGGCAAAGTTCTGTTACACGATCAAAACGCATAGCTCCTTTTATTCTTCTGGTTCCTTGCAGTCTTCTGAAAGGCTCCAGTCTTCCACATTAAATAATATGCCATGAACACAAAACCTGCAAAAGTCTTTTCACCCCTCATCTGTATTTAGTTTCATCCAATTGTCTTACAGTCGCAAAATGCTTTTAACAGTAATAAAACGTCACCAGTAACACTGAATCAACCAAGTAAGTGAGCACCCTATCATCTACAGTAAAGAACCCTTTTCCATGTTGCTAATGCTAAACTCATGCTGTCAGCTAACTCCTAAAAAGCAGCTACATGACAAGGGATTCTTAAGAAGCTCCACAGCTGAAGGACTTTGAAGCTACTTCTTCTATATTCGCTCCAAGGAAAGAATGCTCATCATCCCCTAGGAATTTATGTAGCCTCCAAAAGCCAGGCAATTTATGGCAAACAATAGGAAGTGGGCAACTCTGCCCATGGCACAGGGGTTGAAACTAGATGACTTCTTCCAACCCAAACCCTTCTATGATTCTATGAACTGCAAGTACAGTAATTCACCACACAAAAGAGGCAGCTGTCGCCAGTACTTAGCAACATTACCTCACCACAAAACAACAAAACAAAACAATAAATTCAAATGTTTTCAAACAATTTTAGACTAGTAAAAGGTCTAGAGCATTCCAGTATGATAATCTGATTGAACTTACCAAATAAAGTATTATAACCTAATACCTATAGCTTAGCCATCTCAGTTCAAAGTTTTAGCCTTTCACAATGACTTCCTGCTGACTTTGGAAAGCCTACATACAATTATTTTGTCTGAAAGTGTCTTTTCATATTAAAGCAATTCAACTATTTCAGAATACATGTACACTTATATGAGATAAATGCACATTTTTCTTTGCCTAACTCACCTATGAATATGTTCAGGACTAGCAGATATGCAAGATATACAGGCTACAATTTGTGGACCTAAGACAAGTAACTTCAGTGTTTGGAACATGTTCCTAAAAGAAAAGACAATGCTTCCATACAAAAGGTTACAGCTGTTTTTGACACGTGATGCAAGTTGCTCATGCTTCGGTAAAGAACAGAATAAAAAGTGGAAGGTTTTAAGTTGAGGTTCCCTTAGGAATCCAGAACATGAGATGCTCGTGATGATCAGGAGGCTTCCCTAATGCTTGTAACAAAGTTTAGCTCTCTACATCAACAGGAATTTTCGAATTTACACAACCTTTCATTCGTTGCTGAGGCAGATTATCACCATAGGAAGCAGCTAGAATCATTATCTCAGGCACGCCAAAAGAAGAAATACTTTGCCATAGTATAGTCTCTCATTACACATCTCATTATACACAATTTTGTGGATGCTCTCAGCAGCGTTGCAGTTTCAAGTCTTTTCACCCAGACAAGTTTAGAAAATTCCAGTGATCACTGTAAGAAAACAGAAAAAATAAACCACAAAAAAGTTCAGACCACTAAAAACACCTGGCATAATACTTTGTGTCTGACACTGACAACTGGAGCTGCTTTGGTAGACCTTTATTACTGCAGCCCTGCCAAAATTCATGTTGAACCCTCCCAGGGTGTGATCCATGAGATACTTCTTGTTTGTAGTAGACTGTAAGTAGAGCTGCAGCCTTGCTCTCCTTGGCTCTGGTTTCCCTTATTAGATGACCTAATACAAACAAAAATGTGATAGCTGAAGCATTAGCAGCATCAAGGAAGGTAGCTGTAGTGCCACCTGCCTCTGCATCCTGTCTAAAACTACCATGATACACCATGGAAGCATTAGGAAAACATGAAGGGATCTACCTCATGACTGGCGGCATCAATCAGGCAGATCTGTGTCAACTGCCACCAGCTTTCTGCATTCTCCTCTTTGAATTACCGAGCACAGCTTCAGTATCACATATTTACGCATTACACAGTACATACTTTACTGGTTTTAAATTTACCATCTGTAGAGATTGAGGGCACAATGCTATTTCAATTTACAAGATCGTAAAATCTTTCTGTATTTTCCTTTGAAAACGAAACAAATAAGAGTTATGTTTAAAAGCTGTGCTTTCTGATTGTCTGTCAGGTTGGCTGGGGATACACTTTGGATCATTCTAAAACGCTGGCCTCAATAGCATGGTATTCTACCTTACTCCCATAATATTGTCACCTCCTCACTTGCTGTTAATCATTTGTCTTCATTAGGAAGGTTAATTCCTTTGATTAGCGTAAAAAAAAAAAAATCACATTTTTTAAAGGTCACTGTTCATAGCCTGATAAGAAGTAATTAACAATCTAAACACTTCACGATAAACTGAACCCTTATGAAGTCTTATTCAAGGTATTTCTATCACATGCACTCCTAAAGCACCCAACCTCTCCACAGAACATCCTAGTAAGGCAAGTCAGGCCTTCATTTCAGCAGCCACCAGAGGATTAGCTACCCCCTGCCCAAGGTGAGACTCGTGAAATAGTACCACAGGGTTGGAAAAGCCGTCCAACAGCTGAGCTGAATTAAGAAACTTGGTCTCTGTAAGAAGGTTATGATGCTAAGATGCACTGGCAATAGGAAAATAGGAGGAGGAGGAGCAACAGTGAATTTTAGGTTAAAAAAAAAAAAAAAAAAAGACAACGAACCCTCCAGGTATGTACAGATGGGTCTTCAGCAGGAGAATCAAGGTTAGGAGAACGTATTGACATGTTTTGTACAGCCATGTGAAAGAAAGATGAAGCCCTGAGAAAAGACTCTGGGCATGGTGCCATGCCTTCTTCAGCACAGAGGGCAGGCTGCCAGCCTATACTTCTGAGCCTCAACAGTCTTCTCCTGACAGCATCTCTGTGGAAGAGGAGTATTAATTCTCTCGTTTTAAGAAGGCACAATCTTACTAACCTCAGGGTTAACGGAAAGGCTGTGGAGAAGTATGATTAGGAACTTATATTTTATTCAGTTCTGATTTAAGTTTCCTATTTAAACTAAGTCTCCCAGAACGCAAGATTTGAGGGGCTGTCACGGAAGGCTTTTTATTGGAAGGAGACAGAAAATGGAGGAAGAAGAGTCTTGTGAGTTCTGCCATTCAACTTTCAGAGAAAAACTGGCATTGCTTTAGTTTTGTTTACTAGGAGGGAAAAACAAGCAAACAAACAAACTGTGCTATTATATCGTTTCAGCTTCACAGCTAAATTTCACACCTTTGTCTATCCTTTGATTTTTCACAATCTTTACAGTTTATGTAAAAGAAAAACTCATCACTCTAAGAAAAAGGACAAGGGAGAGTAAAAGAGCATGTATATACAAAGAATGCTTCATAGAATAGAAATGCTGTTAACTGCCAACAAAACAAAACATCTTACAAAGTAACTTTATTCCTCTTACTCCTTCAGATCGGTATAAAGCACTACTGATGAACGAGCTCAATGGGTATTTGATCTCTGCACCACCCTGCTGCGGTGCTGCTGCTTCCTCAGAAAGGCATTCACACTCTGATACCCTGACCAACTCCTACACTAGGCTGCCTCCATTTCTGAGCTACTTTACGAGTGTCTTCCACAACAGTTATCAGTAGCTTCCTTCCACCATCTGTAGTTTAATTAACCATGGCCAGGGGTCAAAGAGGTTGGAAGAATACATAGGATCTGACAAAATCTGTGCAGTTTTGAAAATGACTCTTCTCTAACTGTGGGCTTCAAAAATCCTATTTAGGTGCAGAGAGAGTGAACCATATTGGTCCAGCTGCATCTGAAAGAATTACAGTATACTTAAAAATAATTGTAATGCCCAAAGTAGCCATAGCTTTTCATCACTGCAGGCAAGTGCATATGGCAACATTTATGGACATCCAAGCTAACGTGGGATTTAACTGCAGTACCAGACACTACAGTGAAATGGTATCAGAAGTTTACAGTACGGTTTCATCTCAGAGATTTACAGCTCACTTAAAATATGTGGACAAGACTTCATGTATAAATGGTAAGCTCAGAAATTAGACAGAAAGGAGCCAGAAGTTCCTCTGTTGGATGGAAATACTAGTAGCAGTTTTGCTCAATACCACAAATAAAATTACCTAATCCAGTTGAAAACAAATACCAATGTGCTCATTACTACATGCATATTCTGTGCAGACAGCAAGGTCTCACAATGGCCTGCAATACAAGCATCACATAGTTCCACTGAACAGAAATAATTGCAGCTGACACAGCTGCTTTAACAGCCCGTGGCGTACATATAGCCTTTGCAAATACTAAGATCTATATATTGCATCCTGATTCTCCTAGAATAAACTTTGTTTAAATATGAAAGCTTTATCTGCACAGAAGTCTTCAAGTCCTGTATGATTTTTATTAGAGAAACATTCAGCTAAGCAACTACATGGAACGTGGCAGAGTTTTAAGAGCAAAGGCAATACCTCACAACACTTGAAAAATGAGAAGTCTGGCACAGTTCAGAGAAATGGTAAGGGGAAGGTATAATCAGCATGTTGAAATTCATACTGGATTAGAGTCGAGAGACTCAACAGGGCGAAAGCACACCATGCAAATCTTCTAATGCCAGTAATCCAGGTCACACCCTGCACACCACTCACCAACACAGAATCCCCTAATGTTCAGTTCAGCAAAGAGTCAGGAAGGCTGGAAAAACACAAAGATATCAAGAGAGAGGGAAGAAAAAACAGCTCCTCCCTGGCCAATGTGATCGCTGGGACCCTTCCACCTAGATCTTGGAGCACTTTGAAGCAGGTTATTGTAGCATTTCTTACCAGTGTTGAAAGAAAACTGTGGCATTCCCATAGATAACAGGCTCTAGATGGGTAAATTGAAAGTAAATGCTCAGTTTCACTGCTAACTATAGGCATTTAAGTATATACTCCCAGAAGCCACAGAACTTGCTTTAGTGCTTTTGGTCTTTGTAAACCAAATAAACAAGGTGATTGTAACACTAAACATAGGAACAAATTGATTTATTTTCTGTTTTATGATGCATCAGAGTACATCCCCTCATGTTAGTAATGTATGACATTCCCTGTCAGAGGAAAAAAATGCGGTGCTTTTAAAGTTAATCAGTAAATACCACAAACAGCAGTACTGAGAGGTCAAAAGATTAGCTCTGTCTGGGGACTCACACACTCAAGCCATCACTAATGCAGTTCAATGCATAACTACCACTAGATGAGCTGATGGTCTTCAGGTCACCTTACAAACAATGCCAGAAAGCAAGAGCCAAAAAACCAACTGTGAGTCATCCGATCTCAGCATGAAGAAACTAGGACTGCAGGATGCAGGGTCTGTTGGGAGAACCACCAAATAGTGTCACAAGCATGATTCACTCACAAGACCCAGAATGCTGCACTTTGATTCTCTTTAAACTGCCACAGAGAAGGCAGGCTTTGTTGCTGTATCCGTACTCTCATCTCCAACATTTATCACTTATTTCACTCTTCTGCTTTGATTCAGTTTAAAGTACTGCAATACAATACAAAAAGATAATAGTTTCTGCAAGGAACAATCAATTCATAGATATAAGTGGCAGATTGTAGCACAAAATAATTCTGAGTAGTTATATCAATTAATTAAATCAACTGCTAGTGCGGCCCTTCAAGAAATAGACATTAATTGCAGGCAATGGAGTTTTTCTGAAAAGCTTATGAAAACACAGTATTAACCAAACGGATGCACAGAAGAATGATGGAGGAAACTAGCTGTCTCAAAGAGAAACCATAGGCAACTGTACAGGAAAGAGTGGTGGCTGGCACCAAGGGCTGCAATAAGAGATGTTGCAAATGAATAGCTACACAACCCTGAAACCTACAGAGAAGAAGCCACAGCAACTTTTATTCTCAAGGTGGAGCCAGATATCCCCAAACGCTGGAAAAAGACTCATCTACCCCAAAGAAGATATGAAGGGTGTTAGAGACTCTCCCAGGAGAGCCCCAGCTCTCAGGTATAAAAATAAACAAACATAAAAAGAGAGACAAAAGGGTGAGAACTTACTAAGAAATCTCTGACCCAAAACTGAAGATTAAAAACAACAAAAAAAAAAGCCACATGAAGATAGTCGATGGTAACAAAAGGTAAATACAAAGTGACAGCACAATATTATAATTCTAGAAGCCAACAGGCTCAAATTAAAGGCTGAAATGGAATTCATTCTATGAATAAATCTCATTGTCAGACTATTTTCAACCTCTCTTCTCCATGTACCAAAAAAATAAAACCTCTGAAATCACACAGTCTGAACACATAGAAAACAATGACTTGTACTTGAGGCAAGGATTTTCAGTGAATGTGAAGTTGCTTTATGACACAATGATGTGTCATATACACAGTTATATATCCAATGCAGTTAACAATCCTCTGAAAACATATAAGTTTTGGAAGACTTACACTGAACAAGCTCCAACCCCCAATCATCATCCCTAGGCTGAGGCACGTGAGAGCAGGGTTGGTCTCTTCTCACTGGTGACAGGACAAGGGGAAATGGCCTCAAGTTGTGCCAGTGGAGTTTGGATATCAGGAAAAACTTCACAGAAAGGGTTGTTAAGCACTGGAATTGGCTCCCCAGGGAGGTGACTGAGTCACCACCCCTGGGTGTGTTTAAAAACCGTTTGGATGTAGTGCTCAGGGACATGATTTAGCGGAGGGCTGTTAGGGTAGGATGGTTAGCTTGTGGTCGGACTTCATGACCTTTAAGGTCTTTTCCAAGCAATTCTATGATTGTATGATTCTCTCCTGCAGAATCTTGCAAAGCATACCATCAAGGATCTTCTGGAACTGATTCGGAGTGCAGGAAGACAGACTGCCCAGAGAGGTGGTGGAGGCACCGTACCTGGAGGTGTTCAGGGAACATTTATACGTGCTACTAAGGGATAAGGTTTAGTGAGGAAATATTGGTGGTAGGTGGATGGTTGAACTGGATGGTCTTGAAGGTCATTTTCAACCTTGGTGATTCTGTGATTCTAAAAGGAGGTACAACTAGTTTGATATGCTTTTTTCCATTGATGGCTGGGGATGGAAAGCCACATTGGCTTCCCATGCAGGGCAGCTACCTTATGCCATGTCATTTCATAGCAGACAAAAGGCTGAAATACAAAAGCTGAAGCAATGTGCATTGCTGAAAAAGAAAAAAAAAGAAAAAGGAAAAAAAAAAAAAAAAACCAACATTTCACTTAGGATGCAATTGTGGCCTCCAATAGAGATACCTTTTTCCTCCCTGCCCCAGAAGCAGGTTTTTCAGCCTTTTTTCACTGGGAAGTGTGGCTTTAAAAACTGCTTCTGAGTATTTTGAACAGTAATTCAAAAAGTAGAGTGTACAGCTATAAGAAGTGAGAAATGAAGGAATGTACTTCATGCATACACAATGAGCTACAAACTTGCTTCTGGCCTACTTTATCTGTTTTTGCATCTGTTTAACCTTGATTTCTGCAGGTTTGCTCAATTAAGCTGGAGATTGTGTTCACATTTAGTACAACAAAAATGAACAATCTCTTGAGATGCAGCTGCCTTCCATCACATGAACCTTACATAGAAACAGAGCTTAACATCTGCAAGGAAATGCAAGAAAAAGTGTGAAAAGATGTTACTGTGTCACACAAAAGCTTTACTCCCATCTTTAAAATTTCAGATCACTAAAAGCTCTCTGTGAGCACAGTGTGCAGCCAACACTTGCCCCCTGTTTTCCTTTGCCTTCTCATCACATCCCCATGTAAAAACCATCAGTTAGTAACTTCTCAGCCAATAATTTGCCAAATATTGTTCCTTAAAATTTAGGCCAAAATGGTAAGCACAACGAAATATTGGTTGTTTTGTAAATAAATTGAGCTATGCAGATCTGATTCGGAGTAAAGAAACAGCAGTAGCACAGTGGCTTTTACATGACACAGTGATACATTAGACAAAATACACAATATTGACTGGATTTGACAAGATCCTTCTGACATTTGGAAAAAACCTAACCATATGCTATTTAACTTAGTGTTGTTTTATACATTTTCTTCATAAGGAAATGCAATGTATTCTGCTTGGTCATAGTAAACACACTCAAAGAGATAACAGGGGTGAAAACAGAAAAGCATGTGGAAAATGTCTGATTTATGTTAAGCTAAAATGAACAACAGTAAGTTTAGACTAAATTAATAGCTTCAGAACTACACGCACTGAACCTAACAGAAGCGCACCTACTGCCCCAAAATAACAGAACCTAAAAAGTGCTCTAAAAATACATTTCATTACATCCTACACAAAGAAGTATCAATTCGCAACATTCATAACTCAGATGCAACAAATAAACCTTCTAGTCCTCTAGAAAAGGCCCTTCCCCAAACCTAAAATCTGTATCATTTTGTCCTCCTGTCCAACTACACTAAAATGAACTAGTAAAAGAGAAATCCTAATTGAAAAAATGCCTGATGTGTATTTGTATTTTTTTTTCCTTCAGTAAGAGAAATATACTGATAATAACACACCTTATAATAATGATCCCTTTCCCAGAATGTTTTAAAACAACCAAGACAAACAAAAAACAATTTTCTAAGACATTCCAAATACTGTAGGTCACAAAATTCACAAAGCAGTGCAAAGAAGCTTGATCAATATTTGTACTATCCATCTATAAAGCACAGACATATCTTTTGTTACATCCATGTGCTATTCAAGACACATACTGTCTCCAGGACATTTGTTTTTATCACTGTACTTCACGTTTAGAAATACATCAGGCTTAAACTTGTCCTTTATTTGAAAACATGCTTTCAAAAACAACTTCTACAATATTAGCTTGCAGCTGATAACACAACTCATACTCGAGTTCATTTACCTTTTCTTAGGTTTATATCACTACCAACTGTTTTCACTTCTTTTTTAAAAAATGATATAGTTTATATTTAACTGTATTCATTATGCACGGATACATTTCTCAAATGCATTACATGTGTTGAAATACACACATAGCATCATGTGAAGAATACATAAGACTTTGTAGTGAAGAAAATACCTATAAGATCTCATTTTAAAAAAAGTCACTCTAATAATATATTAAAAACATGCAAAGAAAAGGATTTTCCTACCACAGTTTCTATCTTGACCAATTTGGCTCCCACATATTCCTGTGTTCAACTGAATCAATTTCACACTTACTCACCTCCCTGTCTCTCTGATGTGGTTTATTCATTGGTTTGATATCGCCATAGCAACTCTGCAACACGGTAACATGCTATTCAAGCAATGCTGCTCACCTCCCAGCATATGGTGAGCAGCTATAGTTGCCTGATACACAAGGCTTTATATTATAATGTACATTGATTTCTGATTCCTGCTATTAGCAAACTGTTTTACAGTTACCATTTCTAACTCTCTATCTAGCAACCATTCATCCTGACCTTCATAGTAGTTAATCTGTAGTGGTTTTAGCTTCACTATGCGAATCAGCTCCCATCTCAGATTTAAATCCAGGATATATTTTGACTCTAAATTCCAAAATTTTTAAACAACTGAAAAAAACCTCTCACCCCAAGAACTCAGAGATTCTCCAGCATTTTTTACATTTTCCTTCCATGCAAACAAACACGCAGATCAAAGTTCAGCTTTAAAAAGCTTTCCTTTTGAGAAGGAGGGCTGGAGGGCCTGGAAACCCATCCTACCAAAGTGTCTCCAGAACTGCAAACAATCCAGCTGCTGCAGGATGCATAGCACTTTGTCCCCAGACAGACATGGGGACAGGCAGGCCTGTCGCAGGAGGCAATGCCTGAACTGGTTCTGCTCCCAAAGCCTCCCCACCCACAGCAGGCCTTTGCAGCGCCTCCCCCATTTGTATAAAAAAACCAGAAGTGAAGAGGAATATCAGTTGCAGCAAGCAAGAGGCTTTTAAGCTACAAAGTCGACCGTATCAATGCTATGCAAATCAGGGCATCCCCAAGCACAGATTTGGATCACAGGAAGGAAACTAGGCAAACATCCAGGGCAATAGTACGAGTGGGAGTTGAGACTGTCTCATTCACTGAGCCTTTATCTTCACAAGTTGGCAAGCGTTTCACAACCACGCTTACTCACAGTGGAAACATCCTTATGTTTGAACAGGGTTGTACCACAGCTTGACCTAACTGGGCTTCATAAAAGCAGCTTACTTGCCTTCAGACACTGGTGGACGAGTCCCATACAACACAGAGGCCATGCCCACACGTGACACAGAGAAGCAGAAATGAGAACATCAATACCACAGGACTGAACTCATCTCTGATCATAGTAACATACCAGGACACCTCGTCCTGCATAGGAGCAGCCACACAACTGTTTCAGACTACATTGTGCTTAAGCTTAAAGGCTAAATGCTGTTGTTTGCCTTAAGCTAAAACACATCTGTGACACAGTACGAGGAGTCTCACAGCAGAAATTCAAGTCGTTGCCAGGTTGCTGCAACACACTAAGGTTTGTGATGTGAGATGTACCACAAAAATGTCTCTGTATGGCCTGGTAACTAAGAGCTCTGATTACTTCCCCAGCAGAGCTGAAACCAGCATTTTGGTCTGGAATTTCTTTGGACAACATCAAGGAAAAGACGTAGAGGAGAAGAAGGATAGAAAGATTAAATATTAATCCCTCCCACTAAATATATTTGGTCTTTTTCACAAATGAGGAGCTCTGAAAAAAGAGTTAAAAGAAAATTACATTCTGTCTAATCTGAGAGCCTGTTTCATCTGAGTAAGCACTCAATTCATAGAGACCTTTGCTGGAACTCTTACAGTAAGCACAGTGCAAAGGAATCCGAGCAGTATTAAACATTGCCAACTGGTTTTGTTGTTTGCTACGCCCTTCAACATCTCAGCAAAAATGTGATTCTTCACGCCCCCCACCACAGTCATCTGCTTTCACATAACAGACCTCAAGTTAGCCCCCATCTGGCAGGCCACACAGCCAAGAACGCTGTATGTGTATGTATATTAAGATACTCAGCATCGTTCCCACAGACAGTAACGTACACACTTCTGAAAACAAGTACAGAAGTCAGTTTCCGCATGAACGCTTCATCTTTAAATAATTCCAAAACTATGAATCTGCAACCAAAGCAAAACTCAGCTCAACGATAACTAAATGTAGACTTCACTAGCAGCCCAGCTTAGATGCACATCGTCATGGAGAGACAACACTGAAAAACCAACCTTGCTCCCCTTTTGCTCCCCAGATCTCAACAATTGTGCAAATAGACTAGCTGAGCGAAGTAAATGTCAGAATTACCTTGCTGATAATAATAATTATTCCTTAATAAATATTATTATGAAAGTTAAAGAAGAAAAAATGCAACTGAATATGATATAGTAACTTCCTTGTACTTCTGAAACAGTCCTTCATTTCAGCAATATGGAAACACAGGCAAAACTTTCTGAAAAGTATCACAGTTGGAGTCCTATGAAATAAGGTGTGATGTCAGCCTTTATACACTGCCAGTAGCTCTGGATGCTTCTCTAGTTTCCTTATCCTTAGGATCTGCAGCCTCTATCATCTTTTGCAAAGAGTTACTCCTCATTCCTTCTCTGCTCCCACCTCAATTTCTTAAACCCACCACTGTAAGATTGCTAGAACAAAAGCCACTCATTTCAGCTATGCAGCCAACGCACACAGTCAGTCAGTTGTAAGAGGACAGCCTTGCTCTTGCAAGGCACATCACCTCTGGGAACCATCATGAGCCATGCGCTAAACTTGGCATTTTGCAGGGCCAGAAATCCCCCCAGGTGCAGTGGGTGTTTCACAGACCTTACTACTAAGGCCTACATAGTTACATGAGGATGGTTTAACAGTTCTGGTCTTTGCACAGTGCACAAACCATTTTTCTTTACCTCCACACTCCAAGCAAAGCCATAACTCACAAACTCTTTTATATCCAGTCACAACATGGGCTGCCAATCAAACTGTTCTGAATTAAAACAAAAGGTCATACGACATGATTTGGATTTTAATTGCACCTAGTTATTTAGACCAAATGAGAGGAATGATAATTCTAATTCTACATTGTTTCCAAACTCAATACATAACTTCTTTAAAAACGCACCCATTGCTGCCTTTATATTCTCCCAGTAGAGGTGCTTACAAATGTGATTTTGACTTGCTGACATTCTCAGGAGTTTAATCTGCAAATATGCCTTGAAACTTATAAAACATACAGGAAGAAAAGCCCTCGCATCTCGAGCATTCCTCTCACCTTTTTATCCCCTTCAAATCAGATGACATCATAGCAACAACAGAAAATTATCTTGATAAGATGGGTGATTCAAACAGACAAAATGGGTTGCCAGCAAATAAATTGATGTCAATATAAGCAATCATCAGGTCACATCACGAAAGCTGCACAAACGGAAAATGAAGGGCCTGCAACTCAGGTCCTACCTAGCAAAACAATTGGTGATATTTTTATTTGTACTTAGAGATCTCTATTAACCTTGCTATTTTAAGCTTGAAATTTATTGCTATGATATGGTGTTATTTTGACTGATTGCGCCTTTCTCTCTCCTTCTAGATAATCCAGTACAGACATACAATCATCTCCAATGGCTAACAAGTACTTAAGATGTCATCAGAAATTCTGAATACTGCATAAAGTGATCTTATTAATACCTAATAACTCTGTGGTGTTGTTGACGTTGGTTTTAAGTGCAGTCTGATATGGCAAACCTAAATGAGAGGGGGAAAAAAGATTTATTTACAGATGCTGCATTCTGATTTCCACCACAAGCATTAGGTAGAAGCTTAACAGAAGCTTAATTCAGCAAAATGCTAACAACTTCTGCAAGGCATTTAGAACCCTTAGCTCATAAGATTAGGGAAGTCCACATTCTTAGCTTTAATGCTTCATTACACAGATGTGGTCTACAAACACTTCGCCAGTTAAGTGATATTAAAGAACAGCTTGTGTGAGACAGTCAAAATAGTGAAGTATTTGTGTAGCTTTACTCATATAGGTAGCCTTTCTTTCCAGCTCAAGCCCTTCAAAAACTTGCTTTTCCTTACCTGTGTAAGCTGAAGATTAGTTGCAGAAGAAAAGAGAATGCTGTATGGTTTTGCTGCAGGACATTTCTGGAGGAAATGTTCATGTTTGGCAACTCTCAATGTTAATTAGGTTAATGGAAGAAAAGAATACTTCATCCTCAGATAAATTAACGCTGTAAAATTGATTTATAAACCAAATAATTTGAGTGTGAGAAAATACACCTCTTCATTTATTTGACTATCAGATAAGAACATTTGGTATCTAGTGCTCAGTAAACACAAAATTATCGGTTCCTGTTACAATCACAAAGTCATTAGCGAAAATCGAGAGTTGTCACGATGACATACATCATGGTAGTAGCTGTAACAGCACTGAAAACAGATAATCTTTGCTATTTTAGGGAGATGGGCAACTTATTGCATGTATTTGCTAACCCATTTGCTTAGCCTTTGTAGCAACAGTTTAAAAAGGAAGCAGCCAAAGCCCCACACCACCATCTTTGATTTTGGGCACCTCAGTACAGAAAGGACACTGAGGTGTTGGAGCAGGTCCGAAGAAGGGCAACAAGGCTGGTGAAGGGCTTGGAGAATACGGCCTATGAAGAAAGACTAAAGGAACTGGGGCTGTTCAGTCTGGGGAGAAGGAGTCTGAGGGGAGATCTTATTGCTCTCTTCTAATATCTGAAAGGTGCTTACAGCAAGAGCGGGGCTGGTCTCTTTGCACTGATGACAGGACAAGGGGAAATGGCCTCAAGTTGCACTGGGGGGTGTTCAGGTTGGATATCAAGAAAAACCTCTTTACAGAAAGGGCTGTTAAGCACTGGAATTGGCTCCCCAGGGAGGTGGTTGAGTCACCATCCCTGCATGTGTTTAAAAACTGTTTGGATGTGGTGCTCAGGGACATGATTTAGCGGAGGCTTTTTAGAGTTAGGGTAGGATGGCTAGGTTGTGGTTGGACTCCATGATCTTTAAGGTCTTTTCCAACCTGAGCAATTCTATGATTATATGATTCTAAGAAAAGCCACATGGCCTCAGAAGCAACTGATAAATGCGCAAGAGTAGCTTAGGGATTGAAGGGACTGACAGGAGTCTGGAGCAAATTATATCAGCTTAATTCTCAACACAGAAGTTATTATCCTCTCTGCAGAAGAAATGCTACAGGCCTATTAATGAAAAGAGAGGCACTCAGCAGTATAGTAACTGCTCTGCACACTGCTTGAGCAAGATGTCAATAAAGATCTTAATGACTGGCTCCTACTATTGTATGATATGAATTCTATTTTAACGGAGAAAAGAGTACATAAGCAATAGCACACTCATGGATGCACTGGTTTTATTACGGGAAACACCTCTGGTTTTGATAGAGGATTTATTTATTTAACACCAATGTCTTGTGAGTGCATTGTATCACACGAGCACTTGACTTGCATCCTACATCGTTCATTACTTTAAATATACAGCATTCTGGTTTCTGTACAGCGCGGAGATCCTAAACTTAAGTCTCAAAGAGTTACTGGGTCTGACCTTTTGCACTTAACGCAGCTTTCAGTATCTCACTGCAGTGTGGTTTAACCCAGCAGCAACTCAGTATGAAGCAGCCACACACTCACTGCCCTCAAAGCCAGCAGAATGAGCAGAAAGCCCAGCCCCAGCTGCCTCACCATAACGGCGCTGTCTTTCTAAGGACTCATCACCAACAGAAAAAAACTTTTTGGGAACCATGCACACAAGCTCTTCTACAGAAGTGCCCTTGAAATGCTAAACCTGAAGACAGGGTCATCAAAA
The DNA here is from genome assembly GCF_019238085.1 of Lagopus leucura. NCBI lineage: Eukaryota > Metazoa > Chordata > Aves > Galliformes > Phasianidae > Lagopus > Lagopus leucura. The sequence goes on from NW_024962262.1 coordinate 42,247,098, forward strand.
TGCAACTGACACAGTGGAAGGAAGGGATGCCATTCAGAGGGACTTCAACATACTAGAAAGGTGGGCCTGGAAGAATCTGATGAGGTTCAACACAGTGAAGTGCAAGGTTTTGCATTTGGGCCAAAGAAATCCCAGGCATCTATACAGACTGAGAAGAGCAGTTCTTGAGAGCAGCCCTGCAGAGAAGGATCTTTGGGTCCTGGTGGATGAAAAATTTAGCATGAGCCAGCAGTGTGCTTGGAAAGCAAATGGTATCCTGGGCTCCATCAGAAGAGGGGTGACCAGCAGGAACAGGGAAGTGATTGCCCCTCTCTACTCTGCTCTTGTGAGGCCCCATCTGGAGTACTGCATTCAGTCTGGGGTCCCCAGTACAGGAAGGACAAGGAGCTATTGGAGAGGGTCCAGAGGAGAGCCACAAAGATGATCAGGGGGCTGGAGCACCTCCCCCACAAAGACAGGCTGAGGGAGCTGGGCTTGTTCAGCCTGGAGAAAAGAAGGCTGCAGGGTGACCTCATTGCAGCCTTTCAGTACCTAAAGGGAACCTACAAACAGGAGGGGAGTCAATTCTTCGAAGGGATAGATAACAGCAGGACGAGGGGAAATGGTTTTAAGTTGAGGGAGGGAAGATTTAGGTTAGATATCAGGGGGAAGTTCTTTACAGAGAGAGTGGTGAGGTGCTGGAACAGTCTCACATGAGCTGGATGCAGTTCCACCATTGTCCACTTCAATGAAAATAATTTCTGCTCAAATTTGATGAAAGAAAAAATAAAATGTAAGAAAAAAAAGTTCTGTCCATTCTTACTGTCAGGTATTTCTTTTCATAATGATTATTTATCCATTTCTGTGAGTTGGGAGGTTCTGTGGGTTGTTTTGCTTTTCCCCTCAAGTTTTCAAGCTCTACATAAAATTTTGTATCAGTAGGTTACCAAGGCAACTCATGCAGAACATAGTTATCCAGATCTCATTACTAAAAAATGTAATTCGGGGTGAATAAATTACCTTGCTCTTTCAAGAAATCTTGTAAAAGTGATGTTGTAAATCACTTTCTTTTAAGTTTTTAAAGATCAGGGTAATCCAAGCATACAGTTCTACTGTGGGTGGAGGAATTCAAAGAAACAGTTCCATCAATGTCTTTCTGATTTCCCTCATTTTACCTGCATGTAAGTGTCTGTTTTCAGATCTGCCTTCCTCATTACAAGAAAGGGAAAAATCAGGAGCTTACAGACAATGTCAGCAGACACCCAGGCATATAGCCAAAGTTGAACTTAGATTTCTGAATACAGTGGAAAAGCAACCCCTATTTTTACAGTCCAAACACTGGATCAACAGCACAATGACCACATGGAAACAAATCCTGGCAGATCATATTTGGTCCGGTTACACAGCCACCAAGTTCATGCAAACTCAGGATAGACCTGTCCACATTAGACTCTCACTAAGCACCCCAGTGTTGGCATTCCCAAGTTTCCCAGTCAGGTCCTTCTTACTTTGTGACTACTGTTCCTCCTCCTCTGTGGGCTGGTCCTGCTCCATGTTTGTCATCAACTTACCTGGAGATAAGGCTTTAAGCCCAGTGCTCACATCTTCTCTTTAAGCACTACACAGCTGGACATCTATCTTGTCAAAGCATCCAATATGTGGAAAGACAGCCTGGCCTGGCCAGAGAGAGGAAATTTACAGGCCACCTAAAATCTTCTGAAGTTTGCTTAGTCTGGTCGCATATATTATAAACTCAAGATTCAGGAAGGGATTCTGCAGGCAGGCACTATGTCCTGTTTGCAATGCGTACCATACTGTAGTGCGGTACAGCCACGTAATGATTCTTCATACCAAAAGGCCTGAAACACCAGTTTAAGATTTCTAAAAGGGCTCAACAGAAGGAACTAGCTAGGACCAGGCGACTAGAAGTAAGATGAGCAAAATGTTCTGCTAGGTGTTTTGCTTTATGGTAGAACTGGTGGAAGAGCTATATGCACACACTACAATAGCAGGGACTGCTTCCTTTGAAGAAGAAAGAAAGCGTGCAGAAAACAGACTATCAAAGGAAATGGGGTCCTCAAGAGAGGAATAATTGTGAAGCTTGTAGACCCTTTCTACTTCCTAGGGGCCAGCTGAAAGGCTCCAGAAGCAAAGTAGGAAGCATGCCAGTATGAGCAGAGTTATCACTCCAAAATAACAGAGTAAAATCAGATCAAGATTCTGCCAAGTTCAAAAGCAAAAATCAAGTGCAGACCTAGAGCAGGAATGCAGTAATGACAAATGGAGATGCTGGTTATTTTCAAGGGTAGAGGGGGAAATGGGAAGGGAGAAAGGGTTTTTCATGTGTTAAACATGGCAGGAGGCAGGTTAGAGGTGGATTATGTCAGGAAATAGAGCTGCCTCACCTTGTTACCTCCCCACATTGTAATATGCATTGCGAGGAACAACGCTAAACATCATCATCATGTCCTAGAAGGCTACCTAACACTGAGGGCAGTTCTTCACCCTTTCAGAACCCACACATTGTAATTAAAAAATAATTGCATTAATGAGGGAAAGCTTTATAAAACATGCACCACTGTTTAATGAACCAGGAATGGTTTAATGAACCATATTGCATCTCTTGTGAGGGTTTGTCCTATCTACTCCTTTTGCCAGTTCTGACTTCGTTCACCTTTATGCACTGCTGCAGTGAATGAGAATATGAATTCTTCTCACCTTTCTGATTTTCAAATTTTCTTTATGGAAAACCTGCTTGAAACTTATTTTCCCACTCCTCCTCTTCACCTTAAAATTTAGAAGGAAGAACAGAACACTAAAAGTCCAGGAAACTAAAAACAGGCATCTTGGAGTGGAAAAAATGCAGACATAACCAAAGGCATTAAATGAATTCATTAAAAAAAAAAAAAAAAGGCATGCTGCTGCCGTAACTCTTCAATCTGAACATATAGAGATGCTTAATTAAGCAAATAAGAGTCTCCACTCAGTAACTGCTTCTACCAAGCTGATGTGCTGATCTTAGGGTGGCTTGCCAAACTTACAGGTTCAGATTTTCTACGCTTATTCCATTCAATGCCCCTGAGTACTCATACGAATGCATATTTCTGGCCCTGCAAATCCTGTGGGAGGGTTTTCAATAGGGGTGGAAACAGTCAGAAATTAGTCCTGATACTAACTCTGGCACATTGCTAGTGACACCTAAGCAACCTGACACAGAGCCTCCTTTACACAAATGCTAACTTTGAGGCAGCACAAGTTTGAAAACTAATCCACAGCATAATCTCTCATATTTTTGCATTATCCCCCGTGCTGTCCTTGCGTCTGTCTTGCTGCTGTTCAGTTAGCAAGCATTAACAAGAATTTAACAGCTTCAGACTTAAGTCCTTTGTAGCCTTTTCCCACCAGCTTGTTGACACTGTTACCCAGCAGGACAACTGAGTAAGTACACTGTGGTTTGGGGTTTTCTTCATTAAAATACAATTGAAAATGTTCAGGTTAGCTGTCAGAAGATCACGAATATGAGTAGGTGAAGCTTTCATCATAGGAAGACTTTAAAATCACATTAACATCTAGTTAAATCTTCCCCCAGCAGAAGTCCATTCAGCTAGATCTGCATCTCAGGTAGTCCCAATCTGCAGAGACAAGGAGCAATGCAAGGATCTAAATTCAGTGCCAGCTTATCTTGGGGATCTCTTAGTAGCTACACTGGTTTTCCTTGGTCCATTTTTCCAGAGCAGCACATACAGTCACTTCTAACCATATTTGGAGTTTGCTTCACTGAGCTTCTGTCTTGAATTTGGGCATTTGAAGTTCACAGCCTCCATAGCATTACATAAATACTGTCTGAAATAGGAATACAAAGAGCTGACTTTTCCCTTGAAGCAGGGAGATAAACCGTAGAAGATCTTCATGCCTTCCAGCCCTATTTCTATATTGTTCCATATTTGATTGACTAGGAAAGGAAAGCTAGAACTGTTTTCTCACATTTCTCCTCAGTAATCCATCCTGGAAAAAAGTAAGCATTCAGCCAACAAAACACTGTTTTTCACAGCACACATCCTTACCAGTAGGTATGCCAAATCATGAGCTTGTGTTCTCCCTCCTGAGACCACAAGCACACAACCACATACAAGCAGAGCCTGACAGCAGCCTTTCCATATCTATAGGAGAACTACAGGAAAGAAAGGGGCAGACTCTGGGACTGTGGGCAGGGTCTGTGGTGATAGTATAAGGGAAAATGGTTTCAAACTAAATGGGGGAACGTGTAGGTTAGAAAGAAGGAAAAAACTTTGATGGTGAGGCAGTGGAACAGGTTGCCCAGAGATGTGGTAGGTGCCCCATCCCTGAAGTCTTTCAAGGCCAGGCTGGATCACACCCCGGACCTTCTAGCTGTGGTGTCCCTGCTCATTGCAGGGGAGCTGGACTAGATGGCCTTTGAAGGTCCCTTCCAACTCTAAGGACTATGGTTCTATGATTCTAATGACCACTAATATTGCCTTACTGCATGTGGCACTTTGTTCTGGGACAGACTTTTTTTTTTTTAATATTTTAATATTTTATCAAGTCTGCATCAGAACACACCACATTTTCATAAGAGAACGCATTGCTGTAGCTTCACCCATTGCTGTCTGCCTGTCAGTCAGGCAGGAGGCACATACAAGGCAGCACACTGTGCTTTAAAGAGTTCTTACCCCTTACCAGGCTAGGCACCATAAAATATTTATAGACTATTTTGGGTGGCATTTCACTGCAAATACCATATGGTTAGTGAACTATTCAATGCTCAGAATGACAATAAAGAGATTACATTTGAACGCTCTGTGTAGTAAATAGCCCATAATCTCCAAAAATAAGCACAGCCTGCTTGTTCCTTCAGCCTGGTTCTGCAGCACTAAGCCCCTCTACATAATGTGGAGATGCAGGTGGGTCAAACACCTACTCCCTGGTAATATTCCATTACCATTCACAGTATTTGTGCACATACTTTCCTTCACACCAAGAGGAGAACAAAGCCTGAAGGCTATGAGTTCTTTAATAGTGTTAAAGAGTGAATACATATTGAAAGAGTGAAGGGAGCAAGCCAGCAACAGATCCCCTACCCAGGCATTGTACACATCTTAGCTACAGGCATAACCATATGATGATGTAGCACTTAAAAACAAAAAATTCCTAAGTAGTATACGAAGAAACCAAATAAGAAGAGCATCTGACCTCCAGAGAAAGATGTACAGTTTCAGGTCATGCTGTAACTCATCTCTGCTGCACCATCATACATTCCTTCTTGCCTATGTGGTCCAGCAAAGCAGGACAGCCACGTTGTACGAGATTAGCTTTGCAGGGAAAGACAGACAGTGCAGACAGACAGTACAGACAGTGCAGACAGACACAGGAGGATAGAAGAAAGTGCCAGCTAGCTGAACAGACTTAACGTCTTCTACCTTTCTTGCAGAAGAAATAGTCCACCATATTGAGCTCCTACTATGGGTTTCCAATCCAGAGAAAAGGATGATCTTTTAGGAGCTACTACAATATTTAGGATCCTAAAGCAGCTCATTGGATCAGCTATGCAGAGGTAAACCAGTTAGGATAATCCCAGCTATATCCAACAATGAACTGTGGCCAAATAAGAGGGTTATAAGTTTACTTTGACAAAAGCTGGCCAGGCACCAACTTCAAGCTACAGCTCCAGCATAAGGAGGACAAGCAGTCCTCCAGACCATTCTGTATTTTCTTTGTGTCACTTGACTAGAAATTCTGTAACCTAACCAGATTTTAAGGTTGTTCTATTTGATTGCTTGTTTTGTCTACACTTTATTAAACCTATCTTGAGTTCTTTGTTAAATCTCTTCACGCATCCATTTTTTGTCCACTGCACTCACAGCTCTAAATTTAAAGAGGTTTACTTTACGTACAAAAGATCTGTATATTTTTCTTGTTTCCCTTCATGCTTTCTGCTTGTTCAGAGCTTAAAGACAGCACCTTTTGCATTAAATCATGACCAGCCCAATAACATTAGGAAACCATCCCCATTAAAGCAGCAATATATTGTTATGCAAACGCTCCACTCCCAGAAGCTTTTTTCCAACACTTCATTACCATTTTTCACTGCTGAACCATTATATCCTCCCAAAGCAGATTTTCATTATTCAGTTTCCTCACTCTACCATTACTGACACAACAAAAGGAGGGGCAATTGCAGATAAATCAACCAAACTTCTCATTGGGCTCCCTTCTGCACCATTGCCATCTGTGCCCGCCACCACGAGTGCTTCACCACAATAAGGCACAGGTTGCTCACGATAGCTTTGTGGCTGTCCCAGCCCAGTACCTCCACTGCCTGCCTTCAGATGCGCATACGCAAGGGAGAGATTTCTTCCAAATAAGCCAAAGGTGCACAGCTGATGCCCTTCTCTTCGCTGCTCATCACCTGGTCTTTACAGAGCGATTTACAAACTACACATTTCAAGACCTGAGAGGCAGCGTGTTGTGTTTTCAACAGCCTGCTTACTCCCAGAAATATTCGCCTGACATAAAATAATCAGATCAAACCATCTCTTTGGCAAAGAATAATATTTCCAAAGAAATAAATAAGCAGGAAGCTTAAACCACAAACAAGGTTAGGAATACGTGATCGTTTCCTCTCTCTAAATTAACACTGCCAAAGGACAGAATGAAATATTGATCTAGGTTTCTGAATTAGCTGTCTGAGCTTTGCAATCACCTTTTCATATCTGTGAACACAGCGTAGCAAAAAAACAAACAAAAAAAACCTGATCATCAGTCATTTCACAAGCTGAGCCACATGATCATTAATGGTTGAGTTGTTAATTAAAAACGGTAGCAGAATCCCAGATTAGTCCCATCTTTATAAGAACACCATTAATAAACCTGTTTTTCAATTTAGGAAACATCATCTCTGCATACAGTAGGCATTGTAGTATTCCTACAGTACTTCATTCATTACCTTGACAGGTTGCATCACTCAGGCCATCCACAGGAACATTTCAGCAGCTTACAAACGTTATCTGTGATTCCATACAGAAACCTCACATGCACAATGCCTGCTTTAAATATTACAACACCGTTTTTGTAAACCAGGGGGCACAACAACAAGCCCATAAAAGCACACTCACAAGAGGTTTTCTGATTTCTTATTTGTTGCCGAACAAAATGATCGTTTGGCTGAAGAATTTTCATCTCACTATTTTCCTTTTTTTTTTTTTTTTTTTCCTCCCAGTCAGATTATGGTGCATATAAAGTGAAAAAAAAACCAACACTCTTCCACAAATATTCAACCAGAAAACAAATCAGGGTCCAGTGCAACTGTGTCCTCAAGCTTCCTATAGCCTGTATTATGATAAGAACATAACCATGTACAACAGTGCAATAGCTGGTGTACGATCTGATTTGCAATGCATCAGTAACATTGACTGATCTAGCCCTTGCTTCTCTCAAGCATGGTATCCAAAGCAAACACTTTTTCTTTCAAAACACAGAGACCAAGTGCCACTGGGAAAAACAGTCTCCTCAGAGAAGCCCCAGAAAACTGATAGCCAAGAGGGGGATTCCTTTTGAAAGTGTCTGTATTTAGCAATTTGACCAGCACTCATATACTACATACATATGTACACATACGTATGCGTGCACACAAATATACACACACCATCCTTCAAAGTCAAAAAAAAATATATTAACTCAGGGACAGAAGCCACAAACGTGTGATGAATGAACAAACAGCTCACCAAAATGCTGAGGTAGCAATACTGCTAAAACACGAGGGCTGCTCCAAAAGTAATGCCTCCTATTTTATTACATTAGCCCCTGATGTCGGAGGCAGTTGATGGTGGTGCAGTAGAAGCTGAACTTCCATGCCAATACCCCATTACAGATGGTAACAGAGGGACAGTCTGACACAGTGGCACCTGATAACAGAAGCGCAGATGAAACAGAGGTGTGTCACTGAATTCCTTCATGCAGAAAAAATGGCACCCGACATTCATCGACACTTGCTGAATGTTTATGAAGACCTAACAGTGGATGTGGGCAAAGTGAGGCAGTAGGTGGTGCACTTCAGCAGTGGTAACAGCAGGGTCGCCTCCACTGGTGGAGTCTTCTACAAGCACAACTCTTCTTCATTGTTAGTGAAAACACATAGCTAATGGTGGTGACTATATTGAAAAACAGAGCAAATTCTCAGCTACAAAATACTATCAAATAATGTTGTTATGCTCTCTGCGTGTGTTGTTATTTTCATGAAAATAAATTGGAGGCATTACTTTCAGAGCAAACTGCGTATAGGCTGAGATTCAATCCCTCACTAGACAGAGTCAGCAGTGGAAGTGTAAATATTAGCCTAAAAGACTACTGTAATCAGCCTCCAACTATGAATTGCCAAGAATTGTGAATAGTAAATGAATTCCAAGACTGGAGTATAAAAACTATACAAACATATTGAAGACTGATTGATGGTTGCTAAAAGGCCTGTTTATTTCCTGTCTCTGAAATATTTTTTTAATCCACTATTGCAAATCCTTAAAGAAAACTTCACTATTTCCTATTTTAAGTATACAGAAAAGGAAGATTAAGGAAATAGTGACTTAGAAAGGAGAACCAACTGAAGAATAGACAAGATTCTTCTTTCCTCCACCCCGTTTTTAAGGAGATGCAACTGATCTCCTTTCAGTGGAGTTTGTCTGATGTGTTCTCCACACAAACAAGTGAATACTTTTACAGAAAGCCCTTGCTATTTTAAAATCTCTGCCTCCATTTCTGGGAACTTCTCATTTCCCAAAAACATACGACCAACGTCCGATCTTTCAGAACTTCTGTCTTTATGCTACATGCATACAATACAGCTCTTTCTGACAGTAAAACAATCTTTATTGAATCCACTTTTAAACTAAACATAAGCTTTAGAAGTCTACAGACAAGAAAATACACAAATTTAGTGTACTTTCACAGAGCTTCCAATTATACGTATTTGAGAAAAAAATGAAAGTCTACCAGAAACAGTACTACAGTAAACAGACTTTTGAGATCAGGCCTTTGCTTCTAGAAACTGGTGCAACATCATTTACACTGGAGCTAAATCAAATTACAGCAGGAACAGTGTACTTCACTGTAATTTTGTTGACACTAATAGTATTTGTCTTGCATTCAACGTGAGAATGAATGGCTTAATCCCACCATGAAGGGAATCCTGTCCAGTGTTAAGCACTGGCCAGAAAGCCTGGAAGAAACAGAGAGAGCCGTCACTAGGAGACAAAGCCAAATAGATTCGAAAGAGAGTTGTATCTGTTCTGTTTGTAATTGCACACATGAATTTTGTCAGTTCTTCTAGCTTCAGCAGCACAAGGTCTCAGTAGAGCAGTAGTCTGAATAGAGATAAGAGATAGTGCAGGGTGAGTTTTGTACACACTATTGGAGAAATATTAGACCAGGGAGAGATTTGGCTATTAGGACATTAATGTCTGCATTCTGGAATACTAATACCTGCTTGAAAAGGAATAAGCTTTACCTCAGTTGCTAAAGTATTGCTACAGAATTTAATTCTGCAGTTCATTCTATTTTTAATGGATTTTGCTTGCTATTTTCTATCACATAGTAAGTTATAAAACAGTTCACATGGTTGTTCCGCAAAACATTAACAGCATTTACTATGTTTCAGTGCTAGCAATTAAACGGAATATTTCCACACCACTACAGTATATGCTATTAAACGATATACTAAAGTCTTCTTTGTGCTGGGAGAGAATAACAAGGATACTGAAGACTCCTTATCTAACAAGGGAAAGTCTTTGCTTCTTTTGAATTACTTTAAATATACAATTTTCTTTGTTAAGCAGATTCTGAATAAATTATACCAGTTAATGTGTTTTTTAGAAGGATTCAATATTAGATATTCACAGACAATGTAACAGAGTAAATCAAGATCAACACAACGTTCCTCAAAGGATTAATAATTAAGTCTTAGCTGCAATGCGCACAAAAATAGCAGATTGCAGAAAAAATTCTGACTGCATCGCTGCGGTTCCCATTTGCTTTCAAACCATTAAAGAAAATGCCTCAAAAGGCAGACCGCAGTCTAGGAGCTGTTGGAGAGGGTCCAGAGGAGAGCCACAAAGATGATCAGGGGACTGAAGCACCTTCCCTGTGAAGACAGGCTGAGGGAGCTGGGCTTGTTCAGCCTGGAGCAAAGAAGGCTGCGGGGTGACCTCACTGCAGCCTTTCAATACCTAATTGCAACCTACAAAAAGGAGGGGAATCAACTCTTTAAAAGGATGATAACTGCAGGACAAGGGGAAATGGTTTTAAGTTGAAGGAGAGGAGATTTAGGTTGGATGTCAGGGGGAAGTTCTTTATAGAGAGTGGTGAGGTGCTGGAACAGGCTGCCCATAGAGGTTGCGGATGCCCCGTCCCTGGAGGTGTTCAAGGGCAAATTGGATGGGGCCCTGGGCAGCCTGGTCTAGTATTAAATGTGGGGGTTGGTGGCCCTGCATGTTGCAGGGGGGTCAGAGATTCACGATCCTTGAGGTCCCTTCCAACCCAAGCTATTCTATGACTTTATGACTGCATCAACAAAAATGCATCTTGTTTTCTGAAATAATGTTTTAATGCTGCACAACAATGTCACACAAAATTGATACATACGTAATACATCAAAAGGATAAAGGTGCATTAAACATACATCTGTGGAGATACGAGAGTACTGCAGTTTGACTAGCTGTGATGCCACAGAAGACAGATGCTAATTCACCTATATAGGGTGCAATTGGGAAGGAAGATTCAGGATCTCCACTGCAACTTTTGTTGCCAATCAATGTATTTTTCTCCTCAAGAAATAATATTTTTATCACAACATTATATTTTTGAATATATTTAGTCTTGCTGTTCTCCAAGTACTTAAAATAATTTTATTCCTTTTTGAACTAAGCATGATCACAAAATGGTAGAATTAGTACTTTAAGATGAAAGTCCAAGAGTTTAATGATTGCATATTAGCATGGGCTCAGTGCTTCTAATACTGTTTGAAAAAGAGTAAAAGGAAAAATCCGTACTCATTTCAGTTCACTATTTTCTTAAATACCATAGACTGTGAACCTTAACATGTAATAGACATTCTTAATCTGAAAGTTCATTTGTAGACTGTGGAATTTTATATTTATGTCTTGGTAGTCCATATGTTATCATGTAGATTATAGTGGCAGGTTGACTTTGTGTAGCTAGCAGATGCCCACCCAGTTGCTCCATCACTCCCACTCAACAGAGCAGAGAGGGACAATAAGGTAGAAAAAGTCACAAGTCCAAATACAAACAATATTTGTTACCATCACTGTCAAAACAGGCTTGACTTAGGGACATGTAATTTAATTCATGGCCAATTTAGATGGAGTAGAATAGTGAGAAACAAAGACAAATCCAAAACACCTTTCTCTCAGCTTTCCATTCACCCTAGACCCAGCATCACACTCCTTCCATCACACCCCTTCTACTTCCTCTGCTGCCCTCCAAGCAGAGCAGGGGGGTGGGAACTGGCTTAACAGCTCCCCTCTACCGCTCCTTCCTGCTCACACCATGTCCTGCACTGGGGCTACCAAAGCTGACTGAAACTCACTGTGTCCAGCACAGGGCAGACACCAGCTTCATCTCACAGATGCCACCCACACAGCCCCTCTGCTACCAAACCTTGCCACCTACATCCAACGTAATTATTAGCTGACATATAGGTTGTTTCAATATAACATACCAGAGTATTCAATTCCTCAGTCTCCCAATTCCTCGGTAGCTGCTTGGCTTTAAGAAAAAAGATAAGTTCTCCCATGAAGAACCTCCAGGGAAATTCCCATTCTGATTGTGGACAAGTTTTCCCAGGTGAAAGAAAATTCCCAACATTTTAAAAATGACAAAGAATTTCACAAGCTTTGATGTTAGGAAAGTGCATTCTAAGGCAACCTAGCTCTACACCACGCTTGAACACAGTACAGAATTGAATAGCTCAGCTGGAAAGGACTTTCAAAGATCATTGAGCCCAAGCGCCTGACCACTTCATGGCTAACCAGAAGTTCCAACATGTTACTGAGGGTGTTGTCCAAATGTTTCTCGAATAACAACAAGCACAGGGCATCAGTTACATCTGCAGGAAGCACATTCCATTGACAGACAACTCTTCTGGCAAAGAAATGTTTCTCAGTGCCCAGTCTGACCTTGCCCTGGTGCAGCTTTGTGGCATTTCCATGTGTCCTGCCATCAGTTCCCAGCAGCAGAGCAGAGCTCATCACTTCCCTCTGCTTCCCCTCCTCAGGGAGCAATAAGGTCATGTCTTGGCCTCCTCTTCTTCAGACTGTACAGCCCAGTGTCCTCAGCCTCTCCTCACAGGCCATGCCTCCCAGCCCTTTTATGCCTATACTCAGTACATAGATCAGAAAAAGAAGCATTAAAGAAGCTATTTAAAGAAGCATTTTTATTTACACAGTAAACAAAATGCATATGAAATATAAAAATAGATTAACATATTCATTGTGGAGCTCTAAATTTGATACATAAATTCATTAGGGAAGCAATAAATGTGCTGTATAAATTAATTACTTTGTGGTTATCCTCATTAAATGCTACTTAATGAGTTAATAAGCTTGAAAAGCAATGACAAATTGCTGAAGTACATGTACAGGACTTTTCTTTTTAATAAAAAAAAAAATCATCACATTAACAGACTGCTGCAGCTCTGGATATGAACTAATAAGATTTATGACAGCTGGTCATTTCATCTTATAAAATTCACTAACAAGTACATTCCCGTACAGAATTTGAACTTTGTAAACTCTGCACTTTCAGCTGCAGAAGAGATTCTGGCTAAAGTTTAAGAGCCACCTACTAATAAAAGAAAAACTTATTGGTATCACAGGATGACCTCCACATTAGGCTCTGCTAAATCAAAATGATACACATACACACACACACAGAGGTCACTCTGAAAGTAATGCCTTCTATCTGTTTCCACAGAAACCACTGTTGCTACAAAGAACACTGTACCACTACCTGATAGAGCACATTCTCAGCTACAAAACACTATTTTTGAACAGTTTCCACCATTAGCTCTGCATTTTCACCAGCAACGAACAAGAGCCTGCATGCCGCGCTCATACAAATCTGCACCAGCGGAGGTGATCCAGTGTTGCTGTCACCACTGCTGAAATACACCACCCACCACCTCACTGTGCTCACATCCTCTGTTTGGTCTCCATAAATGCTCAGCAAGAGTCAATGTATGTCAGTGAGTGCCTTTTTTTTTTTTTTTTTCCTGCTTAGAGTAATTCAGTGTCACACCTTCACTTCATACTCACTTTCATGTTAGACACCATTCTGTCAGGCTGCCCCTCTGCTGCCATCTGTCACACAACAACAAAATATAACAGAATCATGGTAGGGAGGTTCAGCCTCTACTGCCATATCACCAACATCCACCTCTGACATTGTGAGCCAACATCATAACATGGGAGGGATTACTTTTGGAGCAGCCGTTGTAGATCTGCACAGATAGACGCACACACAAAAAAATACATATAGCAGTGCTTGAGAGTTACAAACAAACTTTCATGGCTTTAATGTCTGAGGATGACAAACACACTTGTCAGAGTTAGGAATTAGGAAATTACATCCCAGAGTCTAAGCAGCACTGTGGGAAGGTGCATCCAGCACAAATACTTTAATTTTTGTGATGGAGTATGAGCATCCCAGAATTGACTGAGCTCTATCATTAGCATGCTATGGGAGACTGAAATGGCAGCCCTGTTTGTCACGTCACAGATAAGATAAGCATAGGCTGCTTATGCTTTTATCTTGTAGAGCACAAAAGCCGAAAGAGGTGTTGGTCTACGTTACAATTTACACACAGAAAAACCCACATAAATATGTTTTTCACTTTCTCTCTTTCCATGCCATAACGTGCACATGAGAGAGGATGGCACGCTGCATCCCACGGTACGTTAGTCATATTGATATTACAAATACCTTTACTCTAAAGTAAAATATAGCCCAAACACATCTTAAATATCAGCCACATCAGCACATTAACTAAGCACAGTTCAGTGAATGCATCAATATGCAGTTCTCTCAGATTCCCAGGACACATACAATTTGCAGTGAAATTACCAGCGTAACCTTGAATAAAATATTTAAGGCAGTCTTCGACTATTACACGCTCAAACAATTCCTTAGAAAAGCTCAGGATGTTAATCCAAATTTCCACACCCCTTAAACTGACTTTGTTAACTCCTTAAAACTAGCTTACACCAACAAAATCTAACTTTCCTTGGCAGGAAAAAAAAATAATAATGGAACTAGTTTCCAGCATCCTCTAGCGTGACCAGCAAGATCTCCATATATGCTAACTGTATGAGAACTCTTTTTAAATAAAATTCAGAAGAGGTCAGTTAAGCATCAAGGAACACTACTGTATTAATTTTGCATCACCTAAGTTGGTCTGCATTGCTACTACAGAAGCATTAACTCCACCAGTGAAAAAAATATTTATAAGCACACAGGAAGGCACATGCTGATGGACAACAGCTACCAGCAATTCTTTCTTTCAGATTGAACAACCCCATGGCTATTGTTTCATCAAACCTTGAATTCTTTTAAAACCTAACTATTCTGTAAACATAATCATGTCCATCAATCACACAGTCTTTAGACATCTTCAATTGATTTTGGTCACTTAAGACTAACTCACACAGGATTTGAAAGCCACAACACAGTTAAATGCCATCTCTGTGACTGGATCAAAACATCTATTAAACAAATGAAGACATACTGGTGTCCTGTGCTGAGACTTTTCTATGAGAACAGCTAATGAGAATAGCTTTACTTTACTCAACACTGTTTAGGACGCTGTAACAAATTGTCCCTAGGTAGCTTGTAAAGTTACAGCAGGAAGAAGTCGCATTGCTTAAGGGCTCTATGGGGAGGAAGAGGAAGAAAAAAAAAAAATAATAGTCATTGATCCTGAGCTAATTACTGAGCAATAAACAAAGCTAAAAATATATTTAACATGGAACAAGACTAAGCACTTATCTCAGTTACTATTATATATATATATATATACATACATACACACACTATTATATATATACATATATATATGGCACTTTAACCATCATTCATGCCCTAATTTCCAGCGGTCATACTAATACTCTGAAAGAATCATTTCAAAAAGGAATTTAAATGCTGTTTGAGGCAGAAGAGCCACAATCAGTCACTGCCTGCATTTTCAAAAAAAAAAAAAAAAAAAACAGACAGGAGAGTCACAAAATGAAGGATGGGTGGTGCAGGCTGAGATTGGTTTTCTTTCTCTTTTCCTTTAATGCATCTTATCTTATTATCTCACTTCTGAACCATTATGCCTGTGGAAGGGAAGAGGAAAGGTCATCAGTGGCCAGTGGCAGCACCAGCTGGGAGCTCGAAATGGCACTTGCAGTTTTCAGCTGTCAGATGCTGCCTGAAATTTAACAAGTGCCAATAAGAAATGATCTGCAAGCAAATCTGTAGCTTTTTTTAAGCTAGCAAGGATAAATGAAGGGTTTTGAGAGCAATTTGAAGGCTATTATTACGCTTATACACAAAGTATTTTAATTTATTCAGTTCCAGAGGTTTCCAGGTTAGCACAACTCCTACCTACATCCCATGGTTAAATACCAAAGCAGAAGTGCATTGTGTTACATCTGATCTGTTCCCCATTAAAATTGCCTGATCTCTTTTCCCACTGTTTTTTTTTTTTTTTCCTTTTTTTTTTTTTTTTTTGTGAGTGTGCACCATAAATAAAAAGAGACCAAACAACATTGGTCATTTTAAATTACTCTTATGAATGGTAACATGAATTGCTAATGTCTCCTAACAATTAAGCCAAGAATGCTGAAACAATACAGTGAAGATGTGGAAAGCAACATAACACAACTACACTAGCCCCATCCACACAGTGTTTTTGATCCAACCCCACGCTTTTTGTCCATAACTGTATTTTTGGTGACCTAGACCTGCCTTTCCCTAGTAGCAAGCTCCACCCATGTCTAAACCCAGCTGGAATTCACAGACATGCTCCCAGCCTATCAACGAGATGAAAAAAGGAAACAGCTCCCTCCACAGCTGCAAGTTCAGCAAATATAATGCAACAGCAGCCACAACATTGCTGCCCTTTCTTTGGAATATGATCCACTAATATTTAAACACAGACATAGAAAGACACTTGGGCCCAACCCTTAGCCACTCCCAAATGCCACTCTGTTTAAGAATACAAATAACCTTTCAGAATACACAAAGCCAGCCTACCAATGCCACAGGACCCTTCCACCTCACACAAGATGTCGCTGGCCCCAACACAGAAGAGGACAGAGCATTAAATCATGAGCAAAGGAACATTTACCGTGAAGATGAATGGCCTGCAGTTTTCTACTGGGTATACGTTTCTTTAATCTCCAGAGCAGACAAAGCAGTGCAAACAGCATACTGCCACAGCACACCATCCTCACAAAACAGGGAGACCACATCTGCCTTCCAATGCCAGGTCATTGTTTCATGAAGGGCTGTGGCTGTGCCCATGCCCATGCATGACTTGACATATCCACAGACAATCTCAAAGGAGTAAGTGGCTTTATCCTGCAGACCAGCTTTATCATTCCCTCCCTCTGCTCCCAGCATGTCTTGGATGAGTAAATTCTTTCCCACTCATTGGCACTGAACTGACTTATCTAAAATCCTACATATTTTATTTAAATCACAGTTTTTAAAATATTAAGATTAGCTAGTCTAATGACCGCTTACTATATACAGCAGAAATTCAGAAACTGAATTATTCTCAGCTAATGAAACTCCTCTGACTTAAATTATATTTGCTATCTCATTTGTCCCTGTGGACATGGCCTAATTTTCCCCTGTTCTTCTCACATTTGATAGACATAAAGCTTTTGTGGGCAAGGACTGTCATTTATTAGATGTCTAAATGGGACCTATGCCACAGAAGCCTGAAGGCTTTGAAATGTTAGTATAATGAGGATATTTTACTGCTCTTTCTAGAGGATAAGACTTGCAGTAGCTGTATTCTAAACTAATAAGGAGAAAGTTTGAAAGTAGTATTCTCCATTCTTGGGAAATTGCGTAACAAAAATAGCAGAAAGAACAGAAATAGAAAGCCTAGATAGGAGTTACACTAACAAACAAGCAAATAAACAAATAAAAACCATTCAACCTATTAACGTATAAGAATTAAGTCTCTGGGGACAAAAGTTGCCACAAAACAGCTTGGCTTCCTCAGCCTTTATTCACTGGGGTGGGATCTCCCACCCTGATGAACAGTCTACTGTACACTAGAGCACTCTACAACTCCTGTGTGCTGTTTCTGCCAGTATTTTCATTCACAGGAGGCCAAAGATTAAGTCTGTAATCGTAAAAAAAAAAAAAAAAAAATCATTAAATACCAAAGTCTCATTTGAAACAGAATAGGAATCACTGATGCCATCGCCATCCCCTGACCTCTTTGGGCAGTAAGCTACAGCCACCATTGGGCTCTTCACTAGAAGTGCTTGCACCAAAATACAGCTAGGTTTGACACTTGGGAGCACTTCCAAGTTCTCTCTATCACAGGCATGAGGGGGCAGTTAAGGGCAGAAGACCTCCCAGGAGAACGCTAGAGAAATGTCACAAGCAGAGGAAGCTGGAGGCTTGGCAGGGTTTGTATCCATACTGTTTGTCCAGAGTAGGCCTTGCAGCAAATTAGGCAGCCAACAATGCCTTTTTCTCCTCCGTCCCTCTTCAGAGGGAACTACTTCACTATCTCTAGTAGGGGTACTGAATTAATTAGCATATGTGCACTGCAAACAATCAGAAAACTTGAACCCGGTACTAAATGAAAACTGAAGTATCTGACACTAAAACATTCAGTGTGAAAGAGTGAAAGGGGTCAAGAAAGTACTGGGCTACTTGACATCCAAAAGCAGTGCTGGTGGTACGAAGTGGAAGCAGAGACGAGCAGCCTGCAGTGTTTTTGTATCCTTTCCTTTCTGTAGTTGTGTTGGCACACAGGGATGTAGACTAGCATGTCCTGCTGGGAAAGGAAGAGATGTGACAGGACTGAGGAATCGCCAGTGCAGGGCAGGATCTCGAACTCTGAAGCGATTCCTACTGCTTTGTTGCTAAATGCACATCCACTCTCAAGGGTTCCCCAAGCACAAAGCACATCTGCAGGAAAGTGAACCCTTTTGTTGTACAGACAAGCAAAAGATTTAGTTTCAAAGTTTGCTACAACTGTTGCGCATTAAAGACAAGTGACAAGCTTTTACACTTAATTGCTTCATCAGTCCAGTAAGGAAATAAGGTATTCTCAGCCTAAGAGCTTGTTTGTTTCTTTTTCAGCTACATCAATTAAATTAATAAACAGATGTCTCTCTATAGACCTTACGGATAGTATATTACTCCAGACTGGTTACAAAGCTCCCCATCTCTAAACACACTAATACCTAGCATTTAAAGAAACCAAATTATTAGGTTTCAGCTCAGCAAAGCATGCATTGCCTTCCAGACCTAAGAATTTGTCACATTTATGAATTTCTGACAAGAGCAAGCCAGCTTACCAAAAGCAAGAGAACACCTGAGAGACCTTCTATGGAAGTAAAACTTCTATGAACACCTACTTGATAGCCAGGATATCTTTTGCCAAGTTTTCTGTCCATCTGAACCACACATCATAGACTAACTGGTAGCAAGCTATAAGGACAGCTTTATCCTTCTAAGGCCACGGGACATTTTATAGCAGGCTTACAGCTGCTCCAAGTTGCACCTTTCTATCTATATATAAAAAAGCTGCCTTGGCTGCTGTAAACTACGAAAGACCATGGCCAGCACCATCCTGATTACACCCTGAGTTCTTCTCACACTTCGAAGGCCAAAGATAACTGTGGTAGAAAGCAATTCAAGAATGTCTTCTCCATTAGTTACATCCGAGTAGAATCTGATGCTATAAATGAGAGTTCAAAAGCTAGTCATTAGGGTTGTGGTGACTGACTGTATTAAGTTTCTGTAAACCTTTGGCTCACATCTTTGCCATTATGTAAAAATAGAACACATACTACTATTTCCTTTTAGACATTACATACAGAACACTGTCATAGAAATAAAGCTCTCTATAAACATTGGAAATTAGTGGTTCTGGTTTCCTTAAGGGTATATTTTCCATAAAATGTCTTGCTCCATTGCTAATTACAAAATTAGCAAGAAGCTTACGAGTAATTAGATCAGGGTGTTAAATCACTAATGTTCCTTAAATAAAACTCCTAATTAGGACACAGCACACATGTATCTACAAGCTAGATCAGACAAACTGCCCAAACTGTCCTTTTTTGCTAACATGTAGGACACCACGAGGGAAAGGAAATGCACCCCCACAGTACCCTATTCATTTGACTCCTGCAGGTACAGGCAAGGACTCCTTTGCACACCCACTATGGCTCCAAAACAGGCAGACATGGCAGACAGCATCATGGCCATATACTCACATACCAGAGGGTAATTAATCTCTGTATTTCAATTACCTAGGCAGCCTGGGCTCTTGCTCTTATTGAGTTTCCATGATGGCATTTAGTTGCTGATATCATAAAAACATAGAACCATCAACACTACCTGCTCCTCCCTCCTCTTCCATGGTATTTCTCAGACTGAGATAAAACTAGCACAATAGATGGGGTTTTTTTTATTACTTCTAATAAAGCAGCACTTGATACAAAGGCATCTCACTTGAGAATTGATCCACAGTTAACTACCACAATACAAACACAACAGTTGTAACTTCTTTACAGTCAATTTAGCTGAGACATATTTAACTGCTTAAAAAAAAAAAACAAAAAAAAAACACACCTATATTGACATTCCATACATCTTGAAGACAGCCTTCCCAAACCTTCTGCATCTTTTTCTAGTCTCAAATGAGACCATCTGTGATCACAAAAAAGTAAATGCACAGACATTTTTAGCTTTTTTTAAAAGGTATCAGGAAGAAAAAAAAAAAAAAAAACTTCAAATCTAGACACCTGTCAGCTGCTCCTAGAGTTCCTATATTAAAATCAACACCGGTGTCAGCCCCATGCTGTTCTTCACAGTGAGGCCACCGAAGCTCTGATTTGATATCACCACTGCACAAATGTGATTCCAGAAAGGGATAAGCCAGCATCAGCCTAGCTGGAAACAAGCAGCTCCTTCCCTCTGTGCAACTCAAATCTCCCTGTTATTCCAACCACCCTGAAGATATTTACCTGTGAGGCCACATGGCTGGGATCTCTTTTTTTTAAGTTTACAATGTAACATCTCTTTTTGTTTAAAACTACAGCAGTTAACCCAGCAAAAAGTGAGTATTTGCTGCATCCGCTAGAAATAAACCATGATCATACCCTTCCAAAGAATTCATACAGCACAAAAAACTGCTGATTGTTTTAAACATTACCCTTCTCCCACCGCAACTTCCAGCAACCTCAATTATTTTCCACTCAGCCCCCTCTATTCAAATATTCATTAACACTGCAGATGACCAGAGATATTCTGCCTGAAGCAGGGCGCTTCCTCAGAAAGTGCAAGTTCTGCTGACACAACAGCCTTTCTCAGAATGGTACTGCAAATCATTTTAGGGAAAAAAAAACACCACAAAGCACAGTAACACAATGGCCACATCTTAGCTAAATCACAAGGTAGCAGAGACAAAGGTTCGCCACAAGCAAAATCTGAATCCTGGTCCTGCACAGCTTCCTAAGGCTGTTTTCCAGACCCAAGAGGAACTACAGCCGCTAGAGGTGCACCACAGACCTTTCCAAGGTCTCAAACATTCTAGGGAAGGGAATACCACACCCAAAGACAGGTCACGTTTACGCTAACAGTTCCAGGGAGTAGGGGTAGCAGTATTTTACAGTGAAACAGGGAGAAGGAGCAAAAACTCAAAATGCGTAACCAAACCCTCCTCTTCTGTACATACAGTAAGAGTGACCGTGAGTCAGAACACAATATACTACAAATTACTTGACAAAAAGGCTGTGTCAATAGCAATATATACATTGCTGGGGATGTTTCTGTTATTTTTTTTTCTTTTTATTGCTGTGGCATGTCTCTAAGGAGCTAAGTGAATTAATAGCCAGACTTGGCAGCACATGAAACACACGCACAATTTAGGGAAAATTAAGAGATCTAAGTGCAAGGGCTAAAGCTAACTGCTTGCCAGGAATGTTTTTGCATTGTATTGATAATGTTATGTCTTTTCCTTCCCTCCCCTCCCCCTTCAGGAAGATGCAACAAACTATAGTTCATGTGAAACTGGCAGAGTCTTAAACCAGCAGGCCTGGCCCACAAAATGGCAAGTATCTCCAGCAGCTGTTATTGTTGACAACGTGTGACAACATGGTATTTCCAGATACCATCAACAGCATCCCCAGTTATTGCTAATTTCGTGCAGGATTACAACATTGTCCTCTGTTCATTAGCTACAATTATCTTGGTAACAGTTCGTAGTAGAAAGAAAATGTCACTGAAAAAAACACAGAATGTGCAAGTGAGGTTGGTTTGCTAGGCTACGATCTGGAAGACAGTACAGAGCCAAAACGCAGTTTAACCTGAGATACAGGCTGTATAATCAATAGATATCAAGATGTTACAATCAAAAAATACACAAGACAGTTAGGCGAAGTGGACTATGATAACAAAAGAGAATAAATGTAAGGCTTACCCTTATGCTGGGCTCACCACAAAACACCAGAAGGAGGGATCTCCAGACGAGATCCTTCCCCACTGGTAGCCAGCTCTTAAATAGGTCTAGGAGGTCTTCCAGCAGCACAGGTGAATTGCCTTCACCTGTGCTCCTCTGGCTGATTCATGGCTCACCTCAGGTGATCAATCAGAGGTTCAGGCCGTGACTCAGTAGTTCCCACACACAGACCAAGTGCTTTTGGGCTGCACTGACTTCTTCACTCATTTTAAGGCTAACAAAATGTTTTCTACTTTGTACAATTCTATAAAAAAATGACAAAGAAAAAATGCTCATGAACACCTGGATGAAAGGATCATTCACATCTGAAGAACATTTTCTGCTATATCTTGCAATTAAACAAAAAACACCTCTGGTGCACATCTGCCTAAACTGGGTTTTTAAGCATATTTTCTACAAAACAAGCAATCAAATCATACTCTGAAATAACCTGTTGGCTGGATAACCAAGTGAGATGGAAGAAGCTCACGTTCAGATCTGTAATCCATCTTGTTAGAGTGTCCCACTTATTACAGGCACTCATTTCATGATCATTTTGTCAGTTTCCATGTCAAAGCTCAGAAATCATTCCCCTCAAAAAAAGTTAAAATGTGGTTGAAGCTGTCATTCAGTCAAAAATGGTTTAAGAAGGCTTTAACCTAGATGGTTATTTTCCTTGGTATGACACCCTAAGCATGGTATTTTATAGACACTTTCAAGCAAAGATCTGAATTTAGCACTCAAATGTTGTTTTACAGGAGTGCTTGCCAAGTGCTTTTCATCTCATTATGCTGGTTTGAAATAATGGTACTACTTAAAGTAACATCATGCTAGCATAAAACGCAAGAGCGATTTCAAAGCAGCACAATAAACCACTGTTCCATGATGGTCAGTTGCCTCAACCAACATTACAAATTCCAAACCACTCAAGCTCCATTTAATTTCTACAGTCCAATTTAAAAATATACTATGCCCAAAGCGCATTTACTGAAATCAATTTGTACACTACACCCAGTTGGAAGTATTTTGATCTTTCAATTAGAAGATTTTGATCATTTCTCACTTTCCACATTGAACACGTGTTCTGTGCACTGTACTTCAAACATTATAGCTAACGCTTGCTACATTAATCGATAATCAAGAAAGACTGAGCTCACAATGAGCAAACACTATAACAGAATAGACAAAGCCAGCTTCAACCTGGAAACTTCCAGTTTTGGTCTAACCTGTGTAACACCAAACAAATCACCTCCTCTCTGTTCCTTCCTCTTACAAATTGCTTGCTGTTCCTATGTCATCCCCTCAGGCCAAGGGCTGGCTTTCTCTTTGCATAATGTGATTTACAGCTGGGATATCTTGAATGCTACTGTAACACAAAATCACTTTAACAGTTCAGAGCTCTGCTCCACCAATCACCCTAATCCCAGCCTTTATTGGTGCTGTTAATGGCATCCCTGCTGCTCCCCAACAATAGTCCAGCCAAGAAAACTTGTCCCATCGCTCTGAACCTTCTGCACATATGCACATTTTTCCTCCCCCTCGGGCCACATCTCACACACTGGCAACAAAATCTAAACTTACTCTATACTCAGCAAAAGGTGATGTTTTTTCATCCAAAAAAAAACATTCCTGAAGTAAAGTGCTGCCTAAAAGGTTACTGCATCTGCACTGCCTGCTCCATTTCGGTTTTAAACACTGATGACAATGACTGTAGACAACCCGTGGAGAATGCAGAGCTCCAGAGCGTGGTCTCAGGGACCAAGGTCTGCCTGAGCTTTCACCCAGACTCCAGCCCTGCCCTGAGCCCCGGGCTGCGGCCTCACTCACCCCTGCCCTCTGCGGGGGCTGACACTGAGCTTGGCAGCACAGGTTTTCCACTTAGAACAATAAGTCCAAAAGTTTCCCACAGCAAGAAAGTTCACAGCACAAACATATAAATCACATCCTCCTCCTCTTCTTCCCGGGTGACTCTAACACGGAATCTTCCAAAAGGAAGGAGGACAGAGCCATTTTCCCCCAACGCAACCCCCCAGAGCCAACACTCCCAGCACCTTCACGACGGGGCTCCAAGGGCTGCAACCCCAACCCCCAGTGACCGCATTCGAACCGAGGGTCCCCGGCCCGGCACGGGACCTACCTGATGCAAGCCAGCCCGGCACACAGCACTGCCCCTTAGTCCCCTCGGAAGGCACTCTTCCTCAAAACACTGCGATGGAATCGACTGACGATACCGACGAAAACCGGTGTCGATAAGGAAACCCCCGCCCCGCCCCGCTGCCCGCCGGCCCCAACGCGTGCGGGAGGGCTCCCTCAGCCCGGCACTCCTCATCCCCC
>NW_024962262.1:42271273-42309758 GCF_019238085.1 Lagopus leucura
GGGGGGGGGGGAGAGGGGGAGAGAGTGAAAAAAGAAATAAATGAGGGGGAAAAAAAGAGAAGAAAAAAAAAAACAAAAAAAAACATCCACACCAACCACACTCGCAGAATCAGCTCCCCAGCCGTGCCGCCTTCACAGGGGCTGTGCCTCCCATCCCGGCACTCACCTCGAATAGACGCAGCCGAGGCACAGCCGCCTCTCCTCCAGTGGCACTTCCACTTTCCCACCGGGTCTTTCTTTGCGGCACGGTAAACCCGGTCGCTCCCGTGCCTCTCCGTGCCCTCTCTCCCGGCTGGCCGCTCGCCGCCGCCTCCCCGCGGTGCTCGGCCACTGGAGCGGGCTGTGGCGGCCTTCCAGCGCCCCGCCCCGGTACCTGCCCGAAGCCCCCGCCCCTCAGAGCCTTTCTCTCTGTGCTCGGAATGGACCCGACCACGCGTGTCGCGTCTCCGCTTTTTCTTTTTTCCTTTTTTAATATATATATATTTTAATTATTTTCCCCAAGTTCATTGTCTGCCCATCTCAGCCAGCACGTTGCCTGAGGGAGGGGGGCAGGGAGGTTGTTTGGGTTGGAGAGCCCCGGTGGAGTTGAGCAACAAAGAACCGCTCGGATTCCCCGCTGGCACTTAATGCCCAACAAAAGGGAAACGCTGAGAATGTCATAATTATCGCCCCGTGTGATGGAGACTGCAACAACACTTGGTACGAGGTTTGGAGTTTGACGATAAATGGTAGCGTGGATGCGTGTGTTTCTGCCCCGGTGTTGTAAGCAGCTTGCTCGCAGCTTGCTCACACCCTGCTGCTTGCATGCTGTGTGTGCTGGCACCAGAGGCAGAAAGCTTGCAAACAGCATAAAGGCAGAGCAGCCACAAGTCCCTGAGGACGAAGCAGCTTTCTGCTGGCTGATGGAATGGTGAAATTGGTGTGAAGGTACATCACCCACAGGTGAGAGCCCTGCTTGACTTCTGGCTAAAGTACCTATGCATCTGTGCAGCAGCTATTTTCCAAAATTACCTAAAGCCCACATGTAAGTTTTCTCCTCGTTGGTCATAAATAGTGCTCACAGGGTGGTGGTATCCCTGGAGGTGGGCAGTGTGGACACCCTGTCTCCATGTAAAGCTCAGCTGTGACCCACCTCCAGATTCACTCAAGCTTTGTAGAGAAGCCTGAGGTGCTAGTCGCACACCTGACAAAAGCTCTAACTTTACATGGAATTTTAGGGCCCCACCACCTGAATATTTAGTGTCCCGGTTAAACACGCGATCTACATGAATGCTTATGGGGGCAGGGTGTTCTGCCCTGTGCCTGAGAGCAGCAGGAGCAAAGGGGTTACAAGGCCTGAAAGAAGGAAACAAGGAGAGTCTATAGCTGGGTGCTGGGATGCTTGGTTAGGAAATATGCTTCCAGGACAGTCTCTGTGTTGGCAATGTTCATTACAGGCAGTAGAGTAGAGACCTACATCCAGCTGGATGGTGTCCTCTGGCTCCTTTTGGCCTAGCAGGCCTCAACAGGACTTGGAATCGCACCAAAGCATAGAATAGAACAGAATCATAGAATCATTAAGGTTGGAAAAGACCTCTCGGATCATCTAGTTCAACCGACAGCCCATGCCCACCATGCCCATTAACCATGTCCATCAGTGCCACATCCACACCTCCAGGGACAGTGACTCCACCACCTCCCTGAGCAGCCTGTGCCAGCCCATCACCACTCTTTCTGAGAAGATATTTTTCCTAAAATCCAGCTTGAACCTCCCCCGGCGCAACTTGAGGCCATTCTCTCTTTTCCTCTCACTGCCACTTTCCCAAAGAACAGACTGAAATCTTGGCAGAGGAGAGCTGAGGAAGGCCTGCAGTGACTTTATGGCTCACTGGGCAAACACTCTAAATAATCAGCTGCTATGCAAAAGGCAGGTAAATTCCTTCCTGTGCTCAATAAGCAACTTTCAGTCATAAGAGCTGTCATTTCCTATTGATTTCCACTCAGTCCAGAAAGACTGATACCTTGGTGATAAGGATCTCCTGGAAGCCTTTTGTGGTGCCTCTTTCCTTTGCTCAAGTAATGTAGGCTTTTGTTCTGAGGTCACCTTCCCTGCTTTGGGGACTGGGCATCTAAAATGGAAACGAAGCAACAGCTGTATAAGGTGTCCGAGATCATGCACACCACCTCCATATCTCTCTATAGTTCATTTTACTTTGACAGTACCCCGCCTGACCCATTAGATTATCACTTCAAAGCAGCCATATCAAGCCAAACAGAAATCTTTCACAGTGTTCCTGCAAACTACAACATTTAAAAGTTTATTTACCAAGCTAATTGTGCTGAAAGTCATTGAGGAGATTCAGGTGAGACTAAGTGTAGAGGAAAATCTCTGCAGGCTGAAAGGCTTTCTCTCAAGTGAGAAATCTGAGAAAGTTATGAAAAAATAAGAGCTACAGGCTGTGACTTATGGTTCTTGGGAGAATAGAAACTAGTACTGGTATGGAAAAACAACAACAACAACAAGACACTTGCTGATGTTTCAGAGCCTTGAGCAAAGCACAGAAAAGCTGAGATCACAGTGAGGACCCCAGCAGAGAGCTGTCACAAAGGGCTTGGAGCTACCTGCTGTCCTAAAAGTGGCAGTCCTACCGTGACACTTCCCATGTTGGAGCAAAACATGGAGCAAACCTGATAGAAGGCCAATATTTTTTCATGACTAGTTTATCTTCCAGGACAGAGCCTGGCATTAGATGGCTGAGAAAGGAGCAGAGAGCAGATGCAAAGCTGGAACGGGAGCTGGGGACCGCTCTTTGGGCAGCTAGGTCTGACTGAGCCATCCTGCAAAGTTCCTCTCTCAGGGAAGATCCCAGGAGAGAGCTTAAATCTTAAATCTCGTTCCTCCTGTGTACGCTATGTAACCTGGATGGCAAAAATGGATGGTTGGAGGAGGAGACTGCTCACAGCTAGGACACCAGCAGGCAGCTGCTCCTGGTCTGCGTGCAGCCCACCAAGAGGGCCACAGCCACCAAAGCGTCTCGTGGATTGAAGCCCTCAGGGAAACCTGTGGGTGGGGCCGACGCCACCCACAGCGCGCGGCGTTTCCGTAGTGTAGTGGTTATCACGTTCGCCTAACACGCGAAAGGTCCCTGGTTCGAAACCAGGCGGAAACATCTTTTTTCCCTCCACTCCAACGCCGCCTGCTTTCAGCCCACGCGCTCCTAGCTGCGTGCAAGCGCAGACACACCAACTCACTCACAGCAGCCCTGCGGAAAACGACCACCAACTGCCCAAATTACAACCTGCGCACGACACCATCACTGCGCACTTGCAGCCCACAACGCCAACCATTTTCTGGCCTGCATCAGCTGAGGGATGGCCAGCAGGGAGTGGAAGGCAATCCTGCCCCTCTGCTCTGTCCTTATGAAGCCCCATCCGGTGTACTGCATCCAAGCTTGGGGCCTCGGGCAAAAGAAGAGTGTGAAACTGTAGGAGCCGGTCCAGAGGAGAGCCATGAAAAGTATCAGAAGGCTGGAGCACCTCTCCTATGAAGTCAGGCATAGCAGCTGGGCTTGTTCAGCTTCGAGAACAAAAGGCTTCAGGGAGACATCATTGTGGCCTTCTACAACTCAAAGGGAGATTAAAAGCAGGACGGGAAACAAACTTTTTACATGATGATCTATCAAGGAAGACAAGGGAGAATGGCTTTGAACTAAAAGAGGGGAAGCTTAGATTAGATGTTCAGAAGGAATTCATTACTCAGAGGGCAGTGAGGTGCTGGCACAGCCCAGAGAAACTGTGGTGCCCCATCCCTGGAGGCACTCAAGGCCAGGTTGGATGGGGCCCTGGGCAGCCTGAGCTGGTGAGGGGCAGCCCTGCCCAGGGCAGCAGTTGGGTGGGCTTTGAGCTCCCTGCCAGCCCAAACTGTTCTGTGATTCTATGATTCCATGAAATGCGTACTCCTTCTTTCATTTATAGTTATTAATCTAAATTACTATCATAACCTGCAAAGAAATTACTGCTGCCTGCCACTCCCTGGGAGCATGCCATTATATATCTTTTCTGAATCAGAAGGAATTTGAAATTATTTTGAGCTGTCAGTCAGCTCCTTTCTTAACCTGCTACTGGTGGGAAATTCCAGGGTGGTTGCACCAAGAAACTTTCCAAGTAAAAGAGTAGAGACTATCTAGAAGAAGCCATGGAAATTCCTATGGTATGAACATTACCAAAATGCCAAGCATGCAGTGGAATACTATTCCATGCAGCTGAGACATTGTAGTGTAATAGGAAGAGGAACTGACCTTCTGTGGTTTTTCTGAGGCTGCCTTCCTATGTTCAAGTGGATCAATTTTCAGATTTTCACACTTCATTATTATTATTTTCTCCAAATCAAGTCACTTAAAGATGATGTCAACACCACTCTATACTCAGGATATATTCAACCTGCGTATTTCTTTTATACTTTACTTTTTTTTTCCCCCTGTGGAAATATAATTTCAGCTACAAGAGCTGAAGAGAGAGGGGCCCAACACTGCCTCTTCTTGTCCCCAACTGCTATAGCACATACTGCGTAGATGTGTTGGCTGCTTTTTAACAGGACAGTCATTTGTTGAAGAAAAACTTGTGCAGTTTGACAGCTTAAACCTTGGGTAGGAGGTATGAATCATTGCCTGAAAGCTGGGAGACACTAGGTTCATGTGAATTGCATGGGGTGAAGTGAGGACAGCAACAGGTTTCTAGACAGAACTGCAGCAATGTCAGAAAGCAAAACTGGAGAAGCTGGGTTGAAGAAGATTGGAGTCAGGGAAAGGAAGATGCC
Organism: Lagopus leucura; assembly: GCF_019238085.1. Lineage (NCBI taxonomy): Eukaryota > Metazoa > Chordata > Aves > Galliformes > Phasianidae > Lagopus > Lagopus leucura. The sequence continues at coordinate 42,276,069 of NW_024962262.1, forward strand.
AAAAATACCTAGTTTTCTAACTTTTAAGGCATTTCGGTTCAGCTGCATATACACGTAGTCGAAGAAATTTATCTAATAGATAAGATAATAACCTACCATGGCCACGGAGATGTTAGGTGATGCAAAATATGAGAAGAAAGTGACCTGGAATATACACATCAAAGGACTGCACTCTACTGCTTGCTATAGAACACCTACATTAAAGACCTCTATTTTTTAAGTTACACAGCATCACAAGAAAATGTCGGGAGAAAAGAGAACAGAGAAAAAGGAAAGGGAACAGAAAAGGAGCTTTCTTTTCAGAACAGAAAACATCTTTATACATAACCAATACACAACGACCCGACTTCCTTGGTTCTGGCAAATAAATGTCCTTGCTGAAGTTATCCACCAAGGTTAATGAAACATTATGAAAGGTAGTCAAGGAGAAAAAAAAATTGTATCCATTCAAGTGTATATGAATTTCACAGTATTTTTGTGCCTGTCACTTCTAATTATACTCCTCAATGCTTATTTATTTCATCTAAGACAATGACGAGGTCAGATTGCTTTCTTTCTCTAGCTCTGTTAGCTGAGTTCATCAATAAGAAGTGTTTTCTAGATAAAATTTCTATATCCTAACCCAGAGACTCATGTATCGTTTTCTATTCTGACAGTAAATGAATTACTAGATTGGATAGGTCTTTCTAATACAGGTACAAATAAGGGAAATTAAAAGGAAGTATCAAAATTTATCTTGTACTATAATCAGGGGTTTCCTCTTTCACTGCTTTAAATTTTCTGTTTGTCTAGGTCCATTCCGTACAATGGGCCAAATGCTAAGCTTGGGCAAATTGACAAAGCTATAGATTTCTATCAATGGTTTTGCATTAATCAAGGTCCACGGTATTTTAAAACACCGCATATCTTTGTGACAATTAGTTTGGGAAAGTACGAAATTGGAAATACTGGAGCAGTACTAACCTCTGAATAACACCACTACTGATGTGAATTTATGACTCCATAAGGGCCCATCACAACAATAAAATTACTGATTGTTGATGTGTTAATTGAAGATTGGATTGCCAAGAGCTTCAGCTGCTTCGTGATGGCTCCATTTTAAATAATGAATTAGTTGCCCTTGGCTTCTACAGAGGGAAATATGTCGGTAGAAGTAAATATTCAGAAAACTTACATTTAGGCATTCTAAAAACTTTTGCCTGAAATATTCATGTCAGGCAACTGTGCCATATATTCTTACAATTTACATCTCTGCTTGAATGTTTTACGTACTAGGGTCAGGCACACAAAATTCATTATTTTAGGACTGAAAAACACTAGCTTCATGACTGTTGTACCAACGTAAGGCAGGAGATATCTGTATTTAGTTGTATTTTGTTTACCTACTTTTTCTTCTGTTACATCTGGACAGATGAAGCTTCATTTATTTTAAATTATTAATGAATCGTTTTTATAAACTTGTGCTTAGGGAGGGACTTTTTGTTCACTGGAATTCCAATCAGTTCCTTAATACTACCAGTTCAAAACCTACTTTTGACAAGAGGAGCTTTTTCAAAGGAAAGGTGTGCAGAAATGGAGTCAGATTATCAGAGCTTACACTTACTATGTATTCACTGAACAACAGTAAATAATAATGTCCTTATCCTATCAGAGTTTCTAAATGGACATTGGCTAAAATGAGAGGATCTATTCCACATTAATCCGCAGCCTGAATAAGGCAGAGCCCTAAAATGACTATGTTTCTGATATGCCAAGCAAATACCCTATATACTTTTTGTTCTCCATGGGTCTTTTACTTCTTCTGATCTTTTACTTCAATTCTCTCTACAAAGGTTTTACTTACATGCTGATGAGAAAAAGGAGTGTTTTCAGTGTCTTAAGAAGGCTGTGGGTTGTAATTGTGATTTCATGGGCCTCTCAGAAATGCTGAATCTTTAAAAATGATATTCTTCTTTTACATCCTTTAATCAGTTTAATACTGCCTATAAATGCTTTCAGACAAAAAATGTCATGATCCTTACTTATAGAAATCTAACTCTCATCGCTTGCCACAGAAGCTTTCATTTTATTACTGATATGTGTATTATTTTGTAACAAAAATACTGTACAGCATTGCAAACGTGAGCCCCAGTGAAGCAAGGTACTCAGCTGGACAGACTATCTCAAATCACAAAGCACTGTATCTATGCTCTCCTGCTACATGGCGTGTGGCAGCACTCTGCAGGTCACATTCCTCAAATGTTTACATTGCTTAGTTGGAGGCTTTTTCTGGGACATGCTCTTGGAAAAACATGGGGGAAATGCCAAAAATTCATAACCCTTACCATGCCCTGCATAGTTCAGGCAAACCATATCACTGCTGTGTTCCAGTGCTCCAGCACAGATTCCCCAAAGCCATTTACAGTGACTGTTCTGAGGCAAAGGAAGCTGGCTGGAATGAATCAGTTGGACAAAACTGAATCAAGGTACCTGCAACAAAACTAAAAAATGGGAGAGAAAGCATGGTTGTCTCAACAAGAGATGGATAAGGTGAGGACATGAAGTACTTCAGAAGAACTTGACTCCTTGCATGCAATCAGAAAGGAAGAAGAAGAACAGAGAGAAGCAGGAGAAAGAAAGGAAGGGGGAGAAGAAAAAAACCTCTCCAGAGAAGGCGATGATGATTAAACATTCTATACTTTCATATAACTTAAAGGCTAACCTCCACTTTCATGGATAAACAAACAGTGACCTCATTCAGGGCTACAGAACCAACCCTGCCATACCCTTCTTTTTCTGCAAACATCCCACATCCTGGGGAGTCACATCTGAGCACAGTCATCAGGGATATTCTCCCACTCCACAGGAAAATCAGCCTGGTTGTCTCCAACTGGTTGTTGATCACTGTCTGTAAGTACATTGCCTGAACATCCCTAGTTTAGTCGATAGCTTAATAGCTGCTAGACCTTCACAGTTTGGTAGCAGGGTGAAATTCCCAAGAGTTTCATGTAGCTGATCAAAAGGCTGGGAACTACTACATCTGGCAAACAGAGATATGATCTTTCAGATCGAGTGTCCTCTGGGTTGGGCTAAAGGACTGGAGAGAGGGGTGTTTGTTCCTTAGGCCAATCTGCTGATGCCATAACCTCGGAGGGTCTTTAGGTGCACCTAATTGAATAGGCTGACTCTCAAAGGTGTCAGTTATTATCTACTCAAGTGAGTATCAGCCCATTTTAAGAAAACATTTTAAATAGAGATCTAGCCCAGTATCTATCCAATCTCTAAAGACAAATTTGTCTTAATTTCTGATAAATATATAATTTAACTTTAATTGGAAACTTCTTCTGAAAATAAATAATTTGCTAACCCCTTTTACATTCATTAGGAAAAAAAAATCACAGATGAATTGAGGGTTTTTGTTCTGGAAATTCTCCAGCTATCACTAACAAAATTGGTATTTTACCTTATGTAAGGAAATGCCTTTTACTTCATTTTTTACCTTGTAAACACAAGTAGAACATATTCTCATTTGGATTAACCTTTCAGTACAGAAAAGTTCAAACTCAGGGAATTGGTGAATTCCTCAGATGACTTAGTAGCCGTATAAAATATGACCTTTCCATTAGTTTTTCTAGATCTCTGACTTGGCAAATAGCAAAATAATCCTCACTGAAATTGTTTAGTAGTGGAATTAAAACAGCATTGACAAGGCTGGAAAGCTCATGCATTGACTTATTTATATTTTTACACATTTACAAAATTCAGGACTTGTTTTTAAAGTGATAGACAGATAGACATACACCAGATACCAATGTGGCAGTGTTGAAGTATAAATTACCAAACTAATATTCACTTGAAATGTATGGTTCAAATAAAATGACCTGAATTTACAAATTCAGGAGTTATTGGAATCAGCAAAGAAGCTATTAATGAAAAAATGACTTCTTGTCATTGTAGCTCAACAGACTAAGTCATTTCAGATTCCAAACTACGCTCAGTTGTTCATGGCCATCTCATCTAAAGATGTCTTTACCAGCAGGTTACAAAGTGAAGGTTTAAACTGAGCAAGTTTGTTATGCACCTTTTTTTTTTCAATTCAATTTAAATAAAAAGTTGAAACTTTTGTCAGTGTTTCCAGTCATCTGCTTATTATGACAGCTTCGACAAAATCACCCAGAAGCAGAGATCTCTTGCATTTCTCCTTGCACCAACAGAGAAGAGGGCATCCATCTCAGACCATACAGCACAATCCCAATGAACCTTCACATTCATTTCAAGATCCTATTTCAAATATATGATGCCATCATAATTGTTTCAGTGAAGCAGTGCTGAGAAATCCTGCTGTGGTGTGTCACTCTTGTTGTTGATGAGTTTTGTCCGAGAAAGACTGAATAAGTTTTCATTCAACCTAAGAAGAACCAAGCATTAAGCAACCAGGAATGAAAGTGACTGTAGGGAGCTCAGGAAATATGTTCAAAGTCTTGGAGACAGAAGGTAGCCCAAATAGTATGGTAATATGTTGAAACTCTTCACTGTCCCCTACAAGGACAATATATTATATACAGAATTTCATTTGTACATGGAGCTTGGCAGAATGCTACCTCCTACCAAGTTAGCATGTGAAAAAAACTGTATTAACATGTTGTAGAGGACTTCCTTTGGAAATAATTCCAGAACAGATTTTTGAATTCTGCAACAAGGCATTCTTAGCATAATTGACCCTGGCTGAACAATCTAAGTTGGCAAGTTCTTTCCTTCATATGTAGGATGGATCTTAGAGCTGAAATACATGAAACAAAAGCAGAAGACAGAAGAGGTGAAATAACAAGTTTGCCAGCATGTAAGAAACATCTATTTTGAATGGTAATCTATGCCTTCCAGAAATCCTACATCTATTTCAAGAAGACCTCTCACAGGCAGAATTTCTTTGGCTGCAGAATATTTTTTAGACCTAACGCTCAGTGTTCCAGGCCTTGTAGGGTTTATTAAGAAAGATTAGGCTGTGAAACAAGGAAGATAGATTATAGAAGTTACCTTGAAAAACAGAAGTAGTCTCTGCTACCCTTTGCACTGTTGCATCATATTCTACACTGCTTAATGCCAGCTTGCACAACTAGCAATAGGATTAAAGTAAGCTACAATAAAATAGAAAGACTAGTGCATCCACTGAATAAAATGTGTGGAAAATGGAAAGCTCAAGTGTCCACATCTAGACAAGTCTGTAAATTAGAAAATAAAGTAGGTCTGTGTATTTTGGTAGGTATTTTGAAAGACTGTTAAAAAAAATAAACCAGAAGCATATAATAGAATAAGGGTCACAGCGTACATTCTTTATTGTTGTGATCTACTGGGTATTAGTTGAGGAGTATCCCAGATGCCACAGTTTAGGTGTAATCATCTAGTACAAAGAGAAGATTCTCAGATTTCAATAGAAATAAGCTATTTCTGAATTTATTCTAAGGCCTAATCAGAACAACCTGGGTTTGTAGGCTGTGCCCATTAGTGACACCATTTTATGTTCTCTGGATAGGTTAGGTTAGGGTATGGACTAAAACACATTAGTCTGCTCCTGTTAAGTCTGACTAACAGTTAATAGCAGCAGAATAGTCTCAGAGGTGAAGAAACAGCAAATGTGACACAGACCTATAGTGAAAAGTATGGTAAAATTCATGGAGGCTCCAGTAAGGCTACGCTGGATAGGATTTCCACAAATCCACCAGAACCAATCTTCAGCAAATTCATTTCCATGGCACTCCTTTCTCCCCTTATTTTAGTCATACTCTTTGTGGCAAGAATAGTTTTCTTTTTCTTATCTGCCCCTTCAGGCCTGGATGCAGATATTCTTCCTCTCCCATGTGTATGGACATATGAAAACTGGATGGGAAAAATTTCAGGATGAAATCCAGTTGCCTTCCCTTCCTTGACCTGGAAATGATGAAGACCCCTTTGCTATTGCACACACACACCTCTCACTGCTGTATATAAGAAATGAAGCTCATAGACAAAGGGATTATAGAAGGTATAAAAGCTTCTAGGCTATATGTAATTTCAGGTAAGGTTTGCCTTCTCCAGTTTGAAACTATTTAGACTCCAGTCAAAAGGAAATGCTCAGTTAGCTTTAATTGTGTAAGAGGAAAATGCTACCACTCCAATAACAGAATAGCTGTAGAGTATGTACAATGAAAATCCTATTCAAACTTTATGTAATAATCTTTGTAAGATTATCTTAAAGACAAATGGTTTTCATTGTACAATATTAATTATCAGTAACAATGAAGAATGGGTTAAATTCAACTGAACAGCTAAATATAAAAAAAGGTTAAATTATTTTTCCTTAAATGAGGCAAGCTTACCTGGAATGCTGAGGTATCAGAAAGAAAGAAAAAAAGAAGAGTGATAGAGGAGCCTCCTCCATCTCATACTTTATCTAGACAAGTGTGACATTCTAGCTTTTTCCTTAGCAATACCAAAGAAACTAAGTACCTGTAGGTGTATATCTCAGCTGTACTCACCTTTGTATCTCTGGGGACCTGGTGAGACAAAGGGGTTAAATCATGTTTACCCAGAATGTATAGTTGGTCTTCTTTAGCTCCCTGGAACTTGTTAGCACTTTGAGGACCAATTCACTAAGAATGAATAATGCCATGAATGACATCAGCTTCCGCCAACATGCAAAAGGTTACTATGGTAATGGAGAAAGTTTTTCACAGTACAAAACAAGTACCATACTTGATATATTAGCCAGCCAAAGAAAGCAGTCACATATAAGGTACAGCATCTTTCTAATGAATAGCCATTTATGCAGCATGCATGTTAGCAATTCTGCTGAGTTCCTCTGAACATCAAACTGTTGGCAGTTACATTGAAAAACTTGGCAGATTTACAAAAGTGTTAACATTTTGTTTTCAGCAGCTTGTTTTTTCTCCTGGAGCCCATATCTTCAGCATATTCACAGAGTCTTCAGCCAATGCCAACTAGGACGGTCTCCGATGAGAGCTTAAATGTACTGTACATGCACACTGAGAAGGCAGGATGTACAAACCATGCAAGTGGCTCCAAATAGACTCTTTTTTGGATTTCTTTTTTTTTTTTTTTTTTTTTTTGTGGCAGAAGAACAGATGGCTTCTTTGTTAGGTGGCCCTTTCTTTATTATTTGCAGAGCACCTTGTCCATAAGAGCTTAAATCCACAAAACAGTGCAGCATGTTTAAAACAATGCAAAGCCCAGAAAATCTCAAAACCTTCAAATCATGTCAGTGCACTGCACACAAACATACACATATGCATATATATATGGATATGAAGAAATATCCAACATAGTTATATATACACACACTTACTGGATCAAAACCAACACAAAGCAAGCCACAATAGTATTTCTTATAGCAAAAGCAAATAAATCATTCAAAAGAGAAGCAAGATATTATTTCCTTCTACTTACACTTGTGAGAAGAAAAACAGTGACTTTTTGTTTTAGATATGGTCCCATCAAGTCCTTTCGAATTGGCAAAACAATTATTGCAGGGGATGATGAGAGAATGGGAGAAATGGAGAATCTGCAAGCAGCTACAGACCACTGATTCTCAGAGCCTGCTGACAGATAGCTCTGGGTTTGGCTTCTCTGGAGCTTTTTGTATACCTTGTGCCAAGGGACTTGGATAACAACTGAGCAGAACTTCTTCACAGCACTTCTCTGCTCCTTCACTGCATTTCTCTTGCCAAGTGCGAAGGAACAAATGAAAAGCAAAGGAATATATTTAGAGTGAATGAACTTTCATGAAATACAACGTTCCCACATTCCAGAAATAAGGAGTAACTGATCCTGGACTCTGTTTTCTGTGTCACCCATGTAGTACATTTTGGCTGGAGATGCTGCCAAATATACATATTTAATATTCTGCCAAAATTAAATTTCACTGCCCAAGTCTTTCTTGGTACGATCGTCCCATCATTCAGCCTGCCATCACTTTGATAGGCACGAGAGACTGTTCCAACTCCACACTTGCATTTCTCATCAACCTTTCAAGAAGGATTTCAAAACTGATTTTAAACATAAAACACCATGGCTTTGATGATTTTTTTTTGGGGGGGGGAGGGGGAGGCGAGGGAGGGTATAAATTATTTTCTTCCTAATTTCAGAAACAGGAGAACATTTTTTTGTTCTGAAATCTGAAACCTGTCAGCTCTGGATTTTCTGCTACAGAATTTTCTAATGCATTTTCTATACTGGATATCCGGGCTGCCTTTTTTTTGGAGAATATTTTTTGTAGTGTTCTTACAACGTAATTTCTCCTCTGTTGTCTCATTTGTTACAGTGTTAGTTGCTATGTTGATAGTAAGGGTTTTTTTTCGCTTCAAATGTTGGCAATAGGGTAAACAGGAGGAGGAAAAAAAAAAACAACACAAAAAAATTTCTTTTTTGTTTGAAATCCTGTTCCTTTTTTTGGTTTTTTTTTTTTTTTCAGTTTTGCTTTATCCTTTCTAAGATATTTAATGCTTAACTGACATTCTGTAAATGCAAAGATGCAGCACTTCCAAGCACAGATATCCAATCTACAACACAAACTGTCAACCACAAGAATTTTTTAAAATATCATACAGTTTATTCCTTTGTTTCTTCACAACATCACAGCTTCTTCGGTGTGTTTCTACCTTCAATCCACCCACTGGGCACACATGAATTTCTTAGAGCTGTTGCACTCTCATGGAAATACCCCAACAATAAAAAGAAAGCATTTAACTTGTAGGCTAGATGAGCTCCATGCGGGGTTTTACCTTCCTCTACATAAAAGATCGATGTGTAAATAAGTATCTGGAAATGGAGGGCATGGCAGCACAGCATACTCAGCCTGAGAGAGGAAGTCAGACTCAGAGAGTGGCTGATGTTAGGAGAGATCTCTGGGTCCATCTGATCTAAGCCCTGTTCCAACAGCGATACGCAGGGCAAGGTGCTGGGTCTGTAGAGTCAGTAGGCTAGCAGTCCGTTTTCCATGTTCTTTATCACATGTTGGAAGGCCAAGGCTAGCTATATTTAAGCACTCCAGTAAAAATCAGAGATAATTTGGAAAGCACTGTTCTACCCAGCTTAAACAACTTGTTTGCGTTTTGACTGTTACTGTTATTTTTGGCCAGTCCTCCTGTGTCTCAGGTAGGAGAAGGCCAAGTTTCTTCTTTGTAGAAAACTGTTGAATGCCTCTGTGTTAACACCATCTCCAAGTCAGCTGCAGCTTTCCCTGAAGAAAACTGTCCCCTTTTAAGGTACTGCCACCACATAACATTGTTGAGGGGATCTGATCGGCCTGTTCAGCTTGTTAGATGATGAACTGAGCACAACCTTTGAGCTACAAATTCTTCACACAGGTTTCAGCATCAGTGGGATCCCCGTTGAGCTGCAAATTGCATTTTATGGGCAGACACAACAGAATCAAGATTCTAAATTTAATGCTTTGCTTCCAGCAAATGCTTTCAGTAGGTTAAGCACAAAGAGCTAGGGAGTTATGAATACAGCATCTGGCACTGAAAATACTTACCACCAATCACAGTATTGTGAAATATAAGTTATTTTATCATGTCTCTGTTATTCAGATAAATGTTCACAATAATATTAGTTTCACCCAGTCACTATTGATTTCTCTATTTTATTTAGACCAAAAGAAACAAGACAATAATTCCAGCTTAAGAAACATTCCAGTGGTGAACTCAGGGAATCCCTCACACTCCATCATCCTCCCCTGCCATGTTGGTTACTGTTGATACCATTTGCAATAGCTGTTTTTCTGGTTTACACTTCAATGCATTTTTTCCTACCCTAACCCTAACTAAACCTCTTTCTTTTTTTTTTTTTTTTTCTTTTTCAGCCTAATCTGAGTTAGGACTGCTGCTAAAATGAAGGTATTTCCAATTTTGCAGGTTACATTAGAACTTTTATAACAATGAGTCTTATAAAGATAGCTGTATTTAAAAAATAAATTAAAATACTGTCTGATGTAGAAAGTTGTGTATGTGGAAGAATGTGAGTGCACTACCAAGAGCTGCTTTAACATCTTACAGCATTTAATAAGACAAGTTCAAAACAGCATGACTCCATCTCTACAGTAGCAGAATTCAAATGAATGAGCAGAGGAAGTAATAGTACCAAATACTGCATCATTTCAACTTGTTCTCTCATCAGCTTTGCCAACATGAATTATTTATGTTGGCTGAGCAAGTAGAATCAGTCTCATTCACGGCTAAGCACAGGTGACAAAATGTAACAGTCATAATGATGATGATCTCTCTTTGCCCTCAGCTATTTTTCTACACTTCTCAATTTCAGACACATATTTTTGAGTTTGCTCCTGCTTCATTTCCATAGCATAAGACATTAGAAAAGGTGGCCTAATAGATTTTTTAGGTGCTGGAAATCCTGGGACAGTTGAATTCAGCCAGCTGAGGGCACGACAACATTCACAGCCCTCAGCTCTCTCATAGCTAATAAACAGGCCTTTAATGACTGTAAAACTCAGTGTTATGTAGCTTGGATGCTGCTCTAAGCTAGCTAGGGAACTTAATTCTAGGCCTAGAATTTCAGAATGACAAGAAGTTGTCTATTGGCTTGGAGCTCCGTCCATTCGTTACCATTCACCTGCAAGCATATGATTTACATCTGCTGCCCTGCTGCTTATGGCCATGCCATTGCATTTAAGACCTCAATGTCACAAAGAAATTCACACACTGTTACATCTACTTTTGTAATTTTGTTTCTGCATCTCATTCCTTCTACTCACAGTCTCATCTTCCCAACCTAACCTGACAAATACAACTGCACATTTGAGCCACTCACACAAACACATACAGAGCTCAGATATGACTGTCTCACTTTTGAACCCACTTTTCTAGTTAAAACACTTCACAAATGAAATGACATTAGATGAACAAGATGTCATGTAGGTGAACGTCTGTAGAGGAGAGACAAGACACTGACTGACATCTCACAGTATTTCAGATAGTTTGTGCCTCCAGCAGGAGACAAATCACATATCAGAGGACATCAGAGAGGAAAGAAATATGAATGGGGGAATAAGTCTCTCAATGTGACCAGTTGTCACAAAATCACGACACCAGACCTTGTCTTCTACGAAATGCACAGTACCATGGTTAATGTAGCATTCCCTTTCATATGATGATCGAGCTTCTTCACAGCATGGTTCACAAGATTTCACAATCTAACACCAGAACTTAATCAACCACATAGCAAATTTCTGCCAAATCTATGCTGGTTAGGGTTGCCTACATTCACATCAGGACATCTGCGTGTTCCCATCTGGAAGACTTTGTTGCACATTTGTGCCCAATTCAGAAAACCTCTGCAATGAGAATGGACTAAAATCAAGGATGAATTTTTAAAACAGTATTAAGCATTCATCAGGGGTACTTGAAGGAGTATGCCATATACCCCAGGGAAAGGAAGTAAAAGGATGAGGCCAAACTGAATATCTCTGGATGGGGGAGGGAGGCAGAAGTCACAGAATGAAGCATTTTTTGAGGGTGATGGTCAGCAGCTGGTCCAACATTCAGGGAAACCTGGGATACAGCTTGCAAGAACCTTAAAATGATAGCTGAACATTTTTTGTCTGAAAATATACTACCAAGCACTGCTACTGTGTGTATAGCCACTGCTATGTCTATAGCAAAAGGGATATATTTGTCCTGGTAGAACATTAAGGTCTGATTAGACCCTCTGGGGCTACCACATTCCAAACAATTAATCAGATCCATAGTACCCAAATTGGTGAGGAAGGCTACAGGCAGTAAAAATGGGAGGTTTTTGGCCTGCAAGCAAGCAAGGGTCAACATGAACTCAGAAGACCTGTCAGCAGGCCACCCATTAACAAGGATTTCACCATTAATTATTTCCTCTCAATACAAGACTGATGCAAGCAATAAAGAGCAGCTAACAGGGTTTAATGAGTTTATTACATAAATGTAGATAAAGTATTTGTGCTGTATTTGCATGTATTTAGAATAATTTTAAAAGTTAAGATGAAAGCATCAGATTTAGAAAAGATAAGGGTAGACAGAAAAAACTAATTTAAACATACAAGGATGTGACAGAATTAGCAGAGATTTAAGACTCCAGCATTCCATATTAACATGTCTTCATTGTATTAACAGTGCTAAAATGAATAGCTGTGCTATTTGCAGTGTTTAACTAAAAAGAATGATCATGTTAGCACAGTCCCTGTGAATAATGTATGAGGCTGAATTCAACTTATTCACCTCATCTTGTATTCAGACTAAAAACCTACAAAATAAAGGGCTATATTTAGCATTAAGTAACAATTTCTTGTTTTAACTTCCATAGCATTGCTTCTGTGCAGTTAGAGATTGGTTGGAAAATTGCATATAGAGTGGTTTTCCATTTGTTAGAATTTTCAGCCGTGATCTCCTTGTCAGATAGAGGCCAGTCTGGGATTTTTTCTATTTTTCCCATTTAAATCTTTTAGACTCTCAATGCATTTTTAATAGGCCATAGAAGAATCAATTAAATCTTGTTATTTGGATGCATTACAGGGTTATGCTCTTGTGGGTATCTAGCCAGTGTTAATTAACCAAGGAAGAAAGCATTTTGCACTTTAAAATTGTGTAAAATGCTATGTTCACAAATTAAGGATTTCACACAGCTGAAAATGAGAAGACATTAATGATAGTAGCACACTGGTGAGTTATGACTTCCAGCTGAAGAAAATTATGTGGAAAAGAAGACTTCATTATCAGCTCTATTTAAATCAACCTATTTTCATCATTTTATTCTCTAAAAGAAAATTATACTTCATAATTGCTTTGAACACCTTAACGAACCAGGACAGTAATGACCTTGAAGGAATAAAATCACTCCCTCTCCCGTAGCAGGTAGATAAGTTCCTGAGGAAAATACCGTGAGGCTCTGAGGAATCTTCCTAGTTCTGCTACTGTTTGCAAAATTAACTACTGCCTCTGTCCAGAACAGGCTTACAAAGCAACCATCCAAAAGGAAAGAATCAGAATCATTTGAGTTGGATGGCATCCTTAAAGGCCATCTAGTCCAACTCCCCTGCAATGAACACCTTGTAGGGACATCATATAGCTCAATCTGGTGCTCAGATCCTCATCCATCCTGACCTTGAATGTCTCCAGAGACAGGGGCATTCACCACCACTCTGGCCAACCTATGCCAGTGCTTCATCATCCTAATTGTAAAAAAAAGTATATCCAATCAAAATCTCCTCTCTTTCAGTCTGGAACAATTTCCCCTTGTCCTGTGACAACAGACCCTGCTGAAGAGTGAATGTAGTCAGTAGTGGAATAGGAGACAATAAGATCACTTCATCCCTTTGCTCTTCATTATTTTCCCAGTCAGCATTAAAGGGAGACAACAACAGAGTTCTGCAGTCAGACAGCTTGGAGAAGATATGACTGACTGGAACAGCTGATAGTCATCTGTGGCTGCAGTGGTAAAAGTGGACAGTGGTAAAACAACAGAAAGACATCCTCATAGCAACCAGGGACATACAGGGGACAGCCTGTGAGCAACAGGCAGGGCGAATAGAGCTGGAAGATGATGAGAACAGACTAAAGGAGGAAAATAAGTGGTGATGGAGACAGGTGTCAGCCCAGCAGATTCTCAGCAGGATATCCCACCCTCTCTGCTTTCCTACTGCTGGGGAACAGCAACTCCTGACTCAGTTATCTCTCCTGGAGAGGAATGGGAGGCTTGCACGGTTTTCCAACTTTCTGTTTGCTCATGTAACACTTTATGCAATTAATTACTTGCAGATTACTTTAGACAGGCTCTGTTTTATCAAAAATCAGTTCATTCAAGGCAATGCTTACAGCAGCAAATAGCTGTTAGCAGTGGAGTTTAGTTCAGAAAACACTCAACAAATCTTGTTTTGCCTTTAAACTTGTGTTTGAATTCAGTCCTAAGTTACCCTTGTTTCTCAGCATAGCCTTTGGCAAGCTGAGGAAAGATCCATTTGGGCTGAGCAGTATCATGAAAAGGCTCCCCTCTGTGTTGATATGACAGGTTCCTCATTGTCCTGCAATTACCAAAGAACAACAGTAGCTTCCTGGAACAACTGATGTTCATTAAGGGATCCTATCACTCACCGAGCACAAGCAGTTGGCTAAGGCAAGCCCTGTCTGAGGGAACAAATACATCCTCTGTATTCCTAAGGAGTCAAGGCACATGTTGTCTCAGTAAGGAGCTGAATAAATGTTGTAAAATATTGTTTCGGTAGAGCAGATGTTCAGGCTACACTGACACCTAGAAACAAACTCAGCCCCCCTGAGGCAAGAATCTTTATTTACAGCGGAATTTAATTATTTCTAAATGTGCTACCTGAGGCAAAGGACAATATTTCTTTACCTTTGTTAAAAGCGCTAAACCAAAATCATGTTTAGGCCCATACTTCCCTCGTATCTGAGCTTCATTTTCAAAAAAACAGAAAATGTCAGCAAGCAGTTAACATTTTTATTTCATGAATTATAAGCTGACTTAACACAAAAATACAAATTGCAAGCATTTTAAAGTGCTTTTTTAAAGCTATCACTCACATCTGGACCACGGTTGATAGTATTTTGTTTTGATTAGCATATAGACTTTCATCTGAAATGAGGTTCTAAAATAGGCCAAGATTAGGCACTTAACTAAATGGCAGGTGTCTTCTGCTCTTTATTGGGGAACAACACAAAACAGCCCCACGATGATAATTTCCTAATAATAGTTACAGTACTGTTATGATCCTCATTTCAGCCTGCTATTTTTTAAGCACTATTCATTGGAAAAAAGAGCCCTTGAATTGCTTTGAAATATCACTGGCTTGAAACTGCTGGGTTGAAGAAGGTGGTAAGCTAACATCCAAAAGTTTTTATCAACTCTTTGAGCACTGAGCCTACATGCTGCTGTTGAGTCGGATTTTTGTGGCTTTCTTTTCCTAGCACAGAGACAACCTGTGGATTGTGAAGACAAAAACAGCTATTTTACAGAGAGTAAGAGTGATAGGGAGCGTGACTATTCAAGCATCATAAATACAGAATAATTCTTAGTGAGGTCAACTTACTCGAAAAAGAAGTAGACAATTTCTGTGAATTCATGATCCTAAAAATAATGAGGTGATATTCTATAGGACAGCATAACCTAAACCCCAGTCTGGAGAGCCAATATGGCACAGATCCACCATTGCAACCCCTTCACTTTTTTTTTTTTTTTTTTTTTTTAAACAAAGTTATTAAAGCCTAGTGAAAAATAAAGGATATGAGAAAATATTTAGAGGCATCAGTTCCCCATTAAAAGATGAAGGCCAGATTAGGTCACCTCATACATTGAGCATTAACTTATTTTGCTGGAAACTCTGCCCTTGCTTCCTGTACTCTGTACACTGCTCTGTTCATCCTAACAGGGAACTACCCACTGCTACCACCACAGCTAAGATCTTCTGCATTTTTACTTTTATTTATGTGTTAAAAAAAAAAAAAAGCAAATTCACATCTTCCTAGTAAGTGCACTATTTGTACCTCTTTAATCTTTCAGAGAAATTCCTACAAGAGTTCAAACACAAGGCAGAAACTGCCTTCATAGAAGATCTCACCAGAAGCTGTATTAATATGCATTTTGGCACATTAGTTTCTACATTAAGAGCATTTATGCCATTCAAACAATCTCACTAGCATCAAGCCTTTGGCTGTCAAAGAAAAAGATCCTGCAGAAGGCAGATAAGCCCCACCAAGGCCCTTATTTGTAAACACAGTGCAGCTGCCAAGTGCCTCTGAATACTCTTAGGTTACCTGGTCACGTAGCTGGGAGCAGAATGTAGAACAGACTTTGTCAGCTTGCAAACAGAATGCACGTCTCCCAGTCTGCAACAAATCCTGCAAATATTATAAATGGATAAGGTGCTATTCAAACCCTGCAGATGCCACATAACGCATTTGCTGTTTCACAGCCATAAAATCAAAATGTTGAGGGCAGCGTTCTCCTTCCTCCCTTCCCCACCCACTTTTATCTTTCATGTTGGACTATATACATTATTAATCAAAATTTTTTATATATATAAATTGAATAAATGTGAGCATTTTCAGTCTGGGATACTGGCAAAACTCATTCTTGCCATTCACAATTCACTCAAAAGTACAGAATTCAGGCAGTAGAGGAAGAAGCAATGTATAAAATATTATTTAGCACTATTGCCCTATACAAAGGACAGGATACGGAGGAAAAAAGGAGCACAGATAAGCATTTCCTGTCAGAGAGGCAACATATCTTGGTGACACAAATGTATGTATTTTTCTCTTTAAAAGTGTGTTTACTGGGATAAGGTACGTGCTGATGGTCAGGACATGAGAGTGAAAGGACTGACAGAGCTCATGATAACTGCAGGAGGGAAGAACGGCACCACGGCTTTTCTACTCATTGCTCTACCTCTGACTAACCTGATAGCTTTTAGTATCACTTCCTCTATATTCCAGCTTCTTTATCAGAAATTTATCAGAAAAGGAGTACAAATTCTGCTCTGTTCAATGCATTTGCTGAAAGCATCTCATTTTCAGTAACTTCTTTCTCGTAAGCACGACAGTAAATTTCACATCTTCAGCAAGTGTGATCATGCTTTCACACTATGCCTTCACAAACTGCCCTCAGTGTGAGCCATTCTGCTCCAGTTCTCTCAAGCTACCTCTCTAGGCACATTTTACTTTCTACAACAGGGCACCACGTCATCCTGAAATCTGTGCAAAGAGTTTGTGAGAGGTGTGGGCCCAGTGAAGAAACATATGGCCTAATGCCACAAT
This sequence comes from Lagopus leucura, assembly GCF_019238085.1. Lineage (NCBI taxonomy): Eukaryota > Metazoa > Chordata > Aves > Galliformes > Phasianidae > Lagopus > Lagopus leucura. Next base: position 42,292,853 of record NW_024962262.1, read on the forward strand.
CCTTCAGGATGATTTTAAGCTCTGGTTCAGAAAAGGTAAATTGTTAAATAAATGTAAGCATTATTTTTGATGTAGTTTCATGTCCCTTCAAATTACATGAAATTGTATGAACATTGTGTAGCAAGGAAGAATCATAACTTATCTGTTGTGGGTTCACCATAGCCAATACCCACCCAGAGTCTCACTCCTCTCCCTCTCCTGCAGAGTAGGAATGACACAAGCACCACAACAATTGTGACAGCGATGGTTTAGTTGGGAAAGTAAAAGCAGCGTAAGCCACAAATAATAAGGAATGAATTCACTATTTTCCATTGGCCCACAGATGTCCAACCATTCCTAGAAAGTAGGGGCTCAAGCACAAGTAGTGCTTCCCCTGCTCCATGCCCCCTCAAAGGTCCATAAGAACAGCTGATGGCTCAGCTGAGGTCTGAAGTCCCTCAGGAAAGGAAAAGTGTTGGATTGTTGGATGTCAAGACTTCAGCTGGGTTCCTGCCTCAACCATAAAGTCCACCAACATGGAGATTCTCCTTCCCCTGCTTTTTTGACAGTGCTGAACACAGACTTGATAGGCACAGGTCAAGTCCCAAAAACAGTGCTAGGGGCTGCTGGGTCTCACTGGGGTTGGCAAGTCATCTTGCATCGAGGGGCACACCAATTCAATGAGATGACACGCCATAAGGTTTTACCTCCAACCCCAACGGTCAAAACTTTGTTTCTCATCCCATCTCCAAAAGGCCAGTATGCTGGAGGTGGACAAGTGGTTGGAAGGGGACATTGTCTGAATAGAGAACCCAGATTCACCAAAGGGATGCTGTGTGGTATCTGCTCAGCAGGGAAAGCGCAGGGAATGGTGGGGTTGGGGGGGTTGGAAGGAGAAAGGAGACATTCATGGTTATGGCATGGAAAGAGTGAGAGAAGGTAGTTGGCATAACAAAGTTGAATCAGCAAGTTGAATTAGCAACTAAAGCATGCATTTCTCAGTTTGGGCCATAGGATTTTATTACATACCTTTTTGTGTTCCTGGCAGCTTTTAGGTCAGTGAAAAGTCCCTTTGATAAATTTCATTAAAGCATCACCACAGGAATATGAAAGGTTATGTTCTGCCATCAGAATGACAGATGTCTCTTCTCCCTCCTTAACCTTTGAATCAATCTGCGCAGCACAAAATAAGCATGTCAGCTTTGTGCCTGTAAGCACTTCTCATCTTGCTGCTGTTTTGTAGCTAGTGAAAGTTGTAGTAGCTACCACATCTAATTTGGAAACCAACTCCAAAAGCTGATCTGTGTCTTCCCTGCAATAAAATATTTCTAATAGATTTAACTCATTAAAATGTGTTTCTTGAAAGAAAGATATTTATGTTTCCTTCAATGAACTCATTTTCTGGTTCTTAACAGTCTTCTTGGGTGACTGTGTACAAGGAGCAAGAAAATCAAAAGCTTTCTTTTGTATTTTTGAATGTTCTTAATTTTGATTTTATACAATACATGAATAAAAAAATCAGTGGAATTGGATGCTTTTTTATAGGACAGATTAGAACAACTGAAGTAGCGTGCAGGTCACCATGAAAAGATTTTACCACTTAAAACTTCTGATAGCATGCCCAAGCACCTTTGCAATACTTACTGAATTACCCTTTTTTTTTTTTTCCCCTCCCACTTTTTCTTTTTCATTTAACTAAAATCTTTTGAGACATCTTTGCAGGGCACAGGGGACTCTTAGTTTACTTTCTGCGGGAGACTAAGTCAAAGAGGCATTCATAGGCCACCAGCATCTGTGAGTGAAAGCCAAGAGCCTGGGATCATCTGCTCAGACACAAGCAAGCAAAGTAGAACAAGAAGCAAAGTAGATGGACTACACAGAAAACAAGATCAGGAAGCTCTTCTTTATCACTCTAGCTTAGTGACTTGGCTCATGCCCCTATGGAGTGTCTGCTGCTGGTTCCTGGCTCCTCCTTACCGCCCTGCTGTCACTGTCAGCACACTGGCTGCTGATTTGGCTGGTGTTGCAGCCTCCTTCTTTTTGCAGTTACAGCATCTCTGGTGCTCAGGAAGAGGTCACATGACTATCACCAAGCTTGCAAACATATGGGGCCAGGTTCCCTATTACCTTTGCCCAGTATCTCACAGAGTAGAAATCATTAAAATCACCAAAGTAGAACTGATGTAAAACCTGAAAATATTGTTGTGAACTACATACTTGAATTAAAAAGTGATCTTTCAGTTACACAGTAGAACCTGCATTTCAGAAATGAAAGAAGGCTTATCACTAAAAATCTCCTCATTAAAATACCATCTAAACATACATAACCACAATATCACATGAGAATCAAAGCAATCAAACAAAGGAGTTTTTTGGGATATTCAAACATGAAATAATTAAGTTGCTCTGAAATAATTCAGATTGTATCATGTTCTGTAATCACCAGCTGGAAAGAACAAACCACAGCCACCAAGTTATGGTCTGGAGGAGTTGGCTGGTCTTGTGGAGGGGAACTAATAATAGTATGGTCTGGGTTGAAAAGGACCACAATGATCATCTAGTTTCAACCCCCTGCTATGTGCAGGGTCACCAACCACCAGACCAGGCTGCCCAGAGCCACATCCAGCCTGGTCCTGAATGCCTCCAGGGATGGGGCATCCACAGCCTCCTTGGGCAACCTGTTCCAGTGCTTCAACACCCTCTGTGTGAAAAACTTCCTCCTAATATCTAAGCTAAACCTCCCCTTAGTTTAAAACTATTCCCCTTTGCCCTATCACTATCCACCCTTGTAAACAGTCGTACCCCCCCGTGTTTATACACTCCTTTCAAGTACTGGAAGCCCACAATGAGGTCTCCCTGGAGCCTTCTCTTCTCCAAGCTGAACAAGCCCAGTTCCCTCAACCTTTCCTCATAGGAGAGGTGCTCCAGCCCTCTGATCATCTTAGTGGCCCTCCTCTTGACTCATTCCAAGAGCTACCTGTCTTTCTTATACTGGAGGGCCCAGGCATGGACACAGTACACCAGATGGGCCCTCACATGAGATGAGTAGAGGTGCACAATCAGCTCCCACCAGTCCAGGATATAGATGGCCTTCCAGGCTGCAAGTGCACACTGCTGGCTCACATCCAGCTTTCCATCCACCAGGACCCCCAAGTCCTTCCCGCAGGGCTACCCTCAAGGGGCTCTTCTCCCATTTTGCATAAATACCTGGGATTGCCCCAGCCTAAGTGCAGCATGTGTGACATGGGTGACACAAAGTTCTCTTCTGACTCTGCACAAGTATGCCACAACACATGCAACACAGATCTCTTAGCATTTCATCCTCTCTCAGCCTCTAGCTTTTTATCTGCTAATTTAGCCCTTTAAAATGTCACCTGTTCATTCACACGCAAACAGCACGTGATCTATATTAATGATATATTAATTAAATATATTGAGCATAAATATATATAGGGAGCAATAAGTATCACAGAAATGTTTTCCACTTTTCTTTGGTAGGATTCAGTTTGACAGAGAGCTGGTGCTGGAAATGAGTGAAATATAATTTCCTTGTTACATAGGGTGAGAGGAAGGGTGATAGCTGCAAATCTAGGACTTGCTTTTCACTGAAAGCTCTCATAAAGCATATTAAGATTTTCAATTTACTGAAATATCAGCATTTTCTTAAAAGCATCTGTCATTTCAAAAGAGACCTGGGGACTTCTTTGGTAGAATTGCCAAGTAAATCATTGTAACGCATAGCTCTGTGTGTCATCTCAATGGTCTCACTGGGATTTCCCCTCCGATTACACCTTAGTTTCCTGCAGGGAAGAAAGACTTCCTGAGCTGTAGCCATAGGATTTTCGTAGTTTTGTCATAATTGATTGGTGTTCACACACCATTTAATCCCAAAAAAAAAAAAAAAAAAAAAAAAAAAAGAAAAAGATACAGAAGTGTTTCTATTATAATTAATATTTTCAAATAGAAAAAAAGTCAGTGCTTAACCTAGAGAAAAGCGTGCTTAAACAGTAACAAAATTCTAGATAAAGCCTTCACATTGCTGTGTGATTTTTATTGAAAGTGTGTTGTTGAACATAGTTGCAATCACTTAAAATTAAAAAAAGGAAAAGGTTCCTTATGACATAAATTAACTAATCTTTGCATGCAAAACTCACTTTGTTCTTGGATTTAAATAGGAGGACCTATTAACCCGCTTCTCAGCAGTACAGAAAATTAATCCAACCAGTTTAAATAAGGCAATAGTAAATGAAAGGCTTTCCTGTAGATTCATCACCCTCCCACATCCCTTCAGCTGACAGACAGATACTTACATATAAATAGCAGAATGTGTAGGATACTAACGCTGCCTGAGACCAGAACGCATTTAGAAACCTATTAACTACCAATCTATTTGTCTGTATTTAGTGAAAGCTGTTCAATTTTTTCCTTAAGTTTCAAATGAAAAAGTGACAGCATGAGCTTTGAGACAGCATGGATTCCTTTTGCACCAAATAAAAGTACAGGCAGAAGGACAAGGAAGAAAAAGAAACAGGAAAAAGGAGAGGAAAAAGGAAATACTTGAAAAGGAACATGCAGCCAGTAGAATGCTTTTGATAATGACCCACAACACTACAACAACATTTAATCATAGAATCATAAAGGTTGGAAAAAATCTCTTAAGTCATCTAGTCAACTGATCGCCCCCTTGCCCACAAACCACATCCCTCAGTGCCGCATCAACAACAACAACAACAAATTGTGAAAGAGCATTTATTGTTACCCAGTCTTCAACCATTATCTAGCTATCTAGTTCTCAAAAGACTTCTCATCTGGCCATGCTAAATAAATTCAGTCCTTCCTGCTGAGTTTTATTAATTTTCAGTGAAACAGAAATAATGATACTTGCCTGCTTTTGTAATGCAATTTCAGATCTGTAAATGGAAGTTTAACATCACAGGCTAGATAAAAGTTAAATATTCTGGCAACAAAAATCAATTAAGTATTAAAACAAAAGCAAGCCACATTACAAAATACAACTAAAGCATTTGCCGTAATTAATTTACTTGTATATTTAGACTCACTTTATAGACATTTTAGCAAATAGAGATTTTTCTACACACAGCGCTCACATAATTCACACAAACAATATTGGTGATCAATAGTTTTAAACTAAAAGAAGGGAAAATTAGGTTAGCTATCAGGTGGAAATTCTTTTCTCAGAGGGTGGTGAGGCACGGGCGCAGCCGCCCCAAGAAGCTGTGGTGCCCCATCTCTGGAGTTGCTCAAGGCCAGGTTGGATGGGGCCCTGGGCAGCCTGAGCTGGTGGGTAGAGGTATGAGAGCATTCTTCAAGGCACAGGTGGCAAAGTTGGTGCCTACCAAGGGTATGGACACACAGCTACAGACATTTGAGGTGGAAGCTGGAATGTCTGGCCACATCCTGAAGAAATACATCTCTGCTGTAGCACAGCTCTGCAGCCACCTCGTGCTGCTGATAACAGCCCCTGTCTACTCAAAGCTCAGAAAGGTGCCCAAGTCAACTTGCTGTACCCCAAACAACATCTCAGCTGAAATTCTCACCCTTCTGGGAGAAATGGCTCTCCCCTCTTCAAAAGTGAACTTGTACACTGAATACATGCTAAGGCTACAGAGTACCTGCATACCAATATCTGGAGACTCCAAAATTACATGCAACAACTCTGAATAGATGACATGCCCTTAATGAATTAAAAGAATGATAGAATATCTAATGAGAGTTTCCATGGGCACTGATATCCATCTGAAATTCTTTGTAAGAGTTGAGTCACAGGAAAAAAAGTGCTTTGAATAGTTATAAGAGTTACAGGAGAAAATAAAGACTAGATTGACACACTGGTATTTGTCAGTTGTCTCAAACAAAGAACTCAGTCCTTGACTACCTGACCACATTGTGTTCTTTTGTATTTCCTTCTCTGATTCCTACTCCCACCATTTTCTTTGTTTTCAATAGCTTCTAAAGTTCAGTGCCTGAGAGACTACTTTCATAATCTCTCCTGAAAAACTCACTTTGACTTCAGGATCTTTAACTATAAGTCTTTATTGTCAATAATATTAAAAAAAATAAAATAAAATCAGTGACTTGAAGCTTTACTTCAAAGACCATTCTGTCACACATCAAGTAATCAGCTTTGATTTCCCACATATTTTATACAGAGATTCTTTAACGTCTAACAAAGCAAAAGATTATAAGACTTTCACTCTGCACTAGTAATAACCCAGCAGCTCGCTGCCCATCTTCAACAAATGTGTTTGATACACCTGTTTTGTCAAATCTGACTGAAATTGGCCAACAGGTTAAAAATAAATATGGTGTAACAATTACACCTTACAGACTCCTTTAGCAGGACGTTTTGTATTTGCTCTTGATTTCCAATGACAATTAAATCTTAGACGCACAGATCAATTCTTATTTTCTCTCCCAAGCTTACATGAGATTTTCACACTACATACATTGTGATTTTTTGAAAGAACTCTCCTATAAATCCACATCAATACAGTAGCTCAATGGAAGTAGACAGATGATTCCCCCTTCAGGCAAAACAAATGCCTGAAGATTCAGTCTTCCATAAATGCACACATCAAATCAATTCGGGAAAGTGGATTGTAGTAGATAAAACTACACCATTACAAACTAATTTAGGAACTATGCAATTTCTAGCAAATTATGTTCAGCATTGCAAATTCAATATTTTGTGTGTGATACAATACGTCAGATAGAACATGTGCATTGATTAGAAGATACCTGAGGCTCATTTTTCCTGGCAGATTTGCTGAGTCCTTACCAACTTCACAAAGAGGAACAGAAGTGAACAAAATAACACGATAACATGATCCAATTGAAAATCTAAATGTTGCTTTTGTTTCCTCTGTGGAACCTGCTGCGTATTCATCAATACAAATCATATGCCATGGAGTCATCTGGCAGCGTTTGTTATTTTCCACATATATATTTAAAAATTAGGAGCAAGTATCCAGTCAAGAATATACCATAAATAAATTCGAATTCTTACAACGTAAACAGGGTCTTTTTTTTGGTGAGAAGCCAAGAGTCTAATTTGTTAAGCTTGCTTGCTCTTGTCATATTAGTGTTAAATCCCAGCTTGATGCTCCTGGAAAGTGTCAAGGAGAAAGCAGTTGAGAGCTTGACTTACAGCACTAATGCTTTGCCCTCAAAACAAAACAAAACAAAACAAAACAAAAAAAACAAAAAACGAAAGAAACAAAGTCCTGCATGCATTTCATTACCATGCTTCAGACAAAGAGTGACTGATCATTTTGCTGATCAAAACCACTGGATTTTATTGTTGGTTATCAAGTGTCACATGGTCTTCTTGTACAATAAGGTGCGGAAGAATTACAACACAAGCTCTGTAAATGAGACTGAGGAAGGACAGTACAGATAAAAAGAAATTTTTTGACATAGCATTTTATTGCCATCTGCACTGCCTTCTTAACAATGTATTGGAGAAGCATATTTGGAGAAATAAATAGTTGATGGAAATGAAAATCATCATTAGATGGCAAGCCAAAGCAAATCATGTATACAGCCATCCTTGAATGGAAGCTTTAAAGATACATTATTAATTGCTACATAGCAACTTGCTATGAAATAAGCTATCTTTGTCTAATATCAAGTTTATAGATCTGTGCATCACCCATGGAACTTGCTGTGGTAGTGATTCCTGGCAGAGCCCTGCAGCTCAGCACAGCTCAGCTAAAGCTATCCAACATTAAGTATTTTTTGGGAGTCCCCAGCTGTAGCCACTGAATTATGCTATCTTTGTTCTTACATCATCTTATTTACCCCAGGACCACTCTAACTTAGTGTTGCATCCTCCCTTCCATTCAGCACTTGCTGACTCTGGGAGCCACTGCAATGCAGCTGTCTCAGAAAAAAGAACAGCACCTTCTCCTCAGTATGTGGCATTTCTCACATGGTCAGAAAGAGAAGACCACCAGATTGCACTGAGACCACAGGGGCACTACTCGTAATGTAACAAGCACAGCAAAAATACTACCAAGGCACAGAGCTGACACACATGCTATTGCTAAGAGCACCTTTGGTCTGAACTTGCCTCTAGCACTCAGTGTGTAGAAATACAGCATAATGCTGTGTTCCCTAAATACGCTGTAATGCAAGGCTTGTTCTAAGTGGGAGAAACAAAATAAACATATTTGAGACAACAAGAGCAGAAGGACAAAGTACCATCTCAGGGATCTTTAAAATCTCTTACATTTATTTTAACAGTCCCACCAGGTAACTCTGAAAGACAACCACTGTGAACACAGAATAAGCACTTGCGTATAGGGATTGGGGAAACGTTATGGGAGAGAAACAGCTTGCTCTCTCAAGTTCTTCTACATAAAATGCCTGCAGAGTCCCTCAATGGCTCTTGAAAACACTTCGATCAGAAAAACACTTGGGATGACTGATCAGCACAAAAGGAAAGAAATGAAGCTTTATTCCCAGCCTGATGTCTGTAAAACTTTCAAATGGGAGCAGCATAGGAATCGCTCTCCTCCTTAGGAGGTATACTGAATTCCTTAGATTACACAGGAAGCACTCAGTTAAGGAACCAAATGCACACATCATCTTGCAGTCCTCTGCTTATAATGGTGCCCTCTCTTGTGGTTTCTTGCCCACAGCTTCCCAAATAAGACAAATTCACCTGTAAGTCACTTCTTGCAAGGACTCAATTCTCAGCTGCCTTAGCACATGACAAAACTGCTGTCACTCATTTTCCAGTGAAGTACTGGATATCCTTTGCTACTGTTTTCATAAGACATGCTCCCTACTTAGTGCAAAAAATCAAAAACTTGTCTAAGCCAAGAGAAGGGCTGGAAAAAATCCAACAGGGCTGGAAACATTCATTTCCAAGTACAGAAAACTTTGATTATTTTATGAAATCAAAACAGGATTAGAGTTGTGGACAGAGCACTTAAGAACATGATTTTGCTACGGACTTCTAGAGTTATGCAGTTGGTTGGACATGAGGAACTTAAAGGTCTTTTCAACTATAGGGATAGGAAGTAGTTGATATAGTTGCCTTTAACCACTTTCAGATCACCTAAGAAAGGCAGTAGTTACAATTCAGTAATAAAGAAGCAATAGCTTACCCCCTTCCAAAGATGAGGGCTTGCTGAAAACTCCCCCAGGAGACAATTTCTAAGTAGAACTGGTTCTTCTTTGGCTGCCAGCTCTCTAAAGAAATTAGAGATGGACCCAGGGCTCACCCCTTCTGGCCACAGAGGTGAATTCCTGGCACCTGTGCTCCCAGGGCTGGTTATGCCCCTTCATCAGGTGCTCAATCACTGGTTCAGGCCATAACCTAATGGTTCCCATACACCACCCTATATGAGTCTATCACTGTATGATTTTTCAATTAATAACAAAACACTTCACAGACAGGGAAGTGGAGGAATAGGGTAAACTTTTCTTCTCCCTCTGAATAGCACAAATCATCACTGAAGGGTCAGGAACTTCCCTCTATCAAAATGCAACACCTGCTCTAGTTCTATCTCTGTTGCTGCTTAAATTATGTGTCTGTGCTGCAGGGCAGTCAATAGAGCCAATGCACTAGGGAGAAGATTAGAGATTTCTGGGGTAGCACGGTTCTCATTTAAACATCAGATGCCTTGCACACTACCAAGGGAAAAGCCGGGTCATTGAGCCGTTTTACCTTGGTCATTTGTCTGTTGTTTTAACTGAGTCTTTGCGTGACAAGATTGTAAGAAATATACTCTATAAACTCAGTTTGACCTTAGATCTTGCAGTTCTCGAGGTACAATAGGTGTGCAAAGGTTAGAAAGACAGACCAAAATAATTCTTCTTGGTTTTGACTTTTCAAGTGAGATGTCAAATAAAGCATTTTCAAAAGTGCTGCCCAGAATCAGGGTTGCAAGCTCTTGAGAGATATTCATAGAGTAAATGTTATTTAGTTATTCTTTTTAGTTTGATTCCTTTTCTCCCTCTATTTTATCAGTTTCTCACACTCATTATTTAAGGTGGTACTAGGAATACATACAAATCAGTATGAATTTTAACCTTTGACCAGGCCATTGTCTAGATTTAGTGTTAGGTAAGTGTTGTGCAAGACAGAATACAAAGAAACCCAGATGTGATGGGGCTGTGAATGGGCTACTAAGAGAGGGGGGAGCCTGCTGAAAGCTTTCAATTTTGGTCAGTTTTTGGTGAGGGCCAGAGATGGGGCTGTATGTTGGACCTGGCCACTCTCAAGATACAGAGTTAGGGTTAAGATTTGGTAAGACAGAAGGGGAAGAGTCCTAGTAGTTATGGGGGCAATGAATGAGCTGCTAAGGAATGGTGAAGTCCATAGCTCCATTTTTATTCCTAACTGCGCAATTACAAGTTTGGAAGCACTCTGTATTCTGACTTTGATGTAAATATGAAAATTCTTAAAGAGAACCACTGCAGGCATTTGCCATCTTCCCTGCCTCTGTGCTGTCTGACTAATGGCACCGCATTAGAAATTAGAAATTACTCCCCTTCAAATAGTGTATGAATCCCTGTGCACTTTTCTCTACAAATGTTTAGGCTCACAGGATACTCCACTGTTTCTGTGGAGTTAGGCAACTCTAGCATTAAATTGCTTCCATAGAATAATTATTTACAATGGATCAGATTGGGAAAGGAGAGCTATTCTCAGGGGTACAAATTAAGTGTGATCACGTATTAATCTCTGCTTACTACATATACGTCTCAAAAAAAGCCATTGTGAGAACTGGGCTATGAAGTGCAACTCTATTTTGCTTAAGTTTTCAAGTTTGGAAAGTATTTGTGTCTATGTGAGTCTCCAGGAAGTAAATTAAGAATGAAAACTCAAAAATGTGCTGAAATTTTAGGCCTCGAGGCAACCTACCCATTATAACATCCAGTAGTCCTTAGTGGGCTGCCTGAAGATCAGGTTGTCTTCAGAGAAAATCCACCTGTGCTCTTTTCAACACTTTGACAAAAGGACTGTATTTCCATGGATTAAACTGCTTCCCATGAGTTGGTATTTTCTGTGTGGAGAACTTTTCAGTATGAGCATTGTGTTATTCAGCCACTGGGAGCTCCTGCCTTCAGAGAAATGGGTTAGTTCAGAAGGCAGACAAGTCCATAGAAAGGATCACAATGATTGGGGGGGAAACTCCAGTTCTTCTAGTGCTTTCCCATCACGGCAAGAAGGCATGAAGACAGAGCTGAGGGAGTCACTAGTTAGGGCTGGCAATTTTGGGGCATCACAACCTTTAAGGGATAAGAGATGAACCATGAGGAAACATCTCTCTCTATTTGGGGGGATATGGTTGACTTCAGTACCTATACTGCAGAGTAGCCCACAAAAATTGGTGAGAGGCCAGAATAAGATTTCCCTTTCTTTATGATTTGTTTCTTTTTTTCCAGAGTATTTCCTAATTAATGTGTCAACAAATTAGGAATTGCCTCCAGCACTATACACAGAAAAAGCACACAGTCACATGATTAAATCCTACCCTTCAGTACCAGGGTAGATAAGATATGAGCCCTTTTGTTGCAGTATTTGCTTGCATTAGCACAGCAAGCCATGCTGTCTGGGCTGGGATGTGGAGATGGGGTCGATGAGGGCACAACCTCCCACTGCAAATTCTCACAGCTCTGACAAATCACTAACTCATCAGGAAATGCGCTTTCTGATGCAAACTCACTGTCTCTGTGCTGTAGGAAAAATTTTTAATCAGGAACGAAGTTACTTGTAATAAGCTAATCCCTGCTTTCAGCTACCCCATTTTCCTCCTCTCTGAATCTCACTTTGCTGATTTTGCTTCATTCCAGCTTCTGAGCCTTGCATTACAGGGACAGGCATTGCTGCAGCACTGCCAGTAGAACTTTCCTCATAAAAATCTTACTTTGGAAGCATCTCATCTCAAGAGAACATGGTTTAATTTATACACCAATTAACAGTGTAAATTAATGCTTTACTGTTCATCCTATCTCCAAAGATTTTAAGTGCCAGCGGAGGTTTTCATTTTGAACACAGATGAAAGACTTCAGAGCAGAGCGGATGAGTCAACCTCAAAAAAAGAAAAAAAGGCATTTGAAATGTCTTGAGTGAAACTTGCTGTCGTGGGTTAAGATTCTTGCATGAATTCTCCCTGTGCACACAGCTGTCAGACCAGGACAGAGCTAGAGGAGAGGATTTTCTTGTGGAAATAAAGCTTCAGATTTCAATAGTTCTAAATCAGGAGGAAAAGCCTCGTCGTTTTTCTAGCCTGAGGTTTGATTTTGAAGAGTTTAAACCATTCTGCCTGCTTTTTGGACCCAGACCATGAATATTTGAGGATGCACCTGCATGAGTGCATTAGATCAGGTAAGCAGTGATATCGAAGCAAATCTCCCAGTCATCCCTGTTTCCTGCACTTCGATTCACACCAAAGAATGCTGAAACACAAAATGCATTCCTTATGCAACCCCACTGAGGATCTTGGGAGCACTGTGCAGAAGGACAGCCAGGCACGGCAGCTTACAAGCACCGATAGGGAAATGCTTTCTCCTTGCTCTGCCGGCCACCACGTGTCTGGGAGGCCTCTGAATGGCTGACACCCGAGCTGGCGCAGCACTCGCCTATCGCCAGCACACAACCAAATGGATTAAATCGATTAAGGTGGCAGCCAGAGGGTTCTGGTGAATGGCTCTGTGCCCACGTGGAGGCAGATGACAAATGATTTTAGAAGGAAAGTATGAAGTTGGAACGAAAGCTTCGTGAGAGTGAGGCAGGAGGAGGCCATGCATCTTTTGAAGCTCCCGCCTGAAGAGATGTGAGGGAAGCGCCGCTCCTGGCCCGCGTGCAGCCACTGTAGCGTCTCGAGGATCGAAGCCCTCAGGGAAACCTGTGGGTGGGGCCGACGCCACCCATAGCGCGCGGCGTTTCCGTAGTGGAGTGGTTATCACGTTCGCCTAACACGCGAAAGGTCCCTGGTTCGAAACCAGGCGGAAACATCTTTTTCCCCTCCACTCCAACGCCGCCGGCTTTCAGCTCACGCGCTCCTAGCTGCGTGCAAGCGCGGACGCACGAACTCACAGCAGCCCTGCGGAAAACGACCACCAACTGCCCAAATTACAACCTGCACACGACACCATCACTGCGCACTTGCAGCCCACAACGCCAAACATTTTCTGGGCTGCATCAGCTGAGGGGTGGCCAGCACGGAGTGGAAGGTGGGCTTTTTGAAATGAAAGGTCTGGAAAGTGCAAGAAAGAAACAGAATAAAAACTGCAAATACTGCAGGTATTTCTTTGCAATAATTCAACAAGAAAATATACCTAAGCCTTACCCTTTCTTGAGTCACAGAATCACAGAATCTCAAGGTTGGAAACGACCTGCAAGATCATCCAGTCCAACCACCCTCCCATTCCTATCAGTACCACAAGCACTAAACCATCTCTCGTAGCCCCTCATCCAGACGCCTCTTGAACACTGCCAGGGACGGCGACTCCACCACCTCCCTGGGCAGCCATTCCAGTGCCTGACCACCCTTTGAGAGAAAAAGTTTCTCCTAATATCCAACCTAAACTTCCTCTGGTATAACTTCTTGCCATTTCCTCGGGTCCTACTATTTGCCTGGGAGAAGAGGCCAGACCCTTTTGCACCACAACCTCCCTTCAGGAAGTTGTAGAGTGCAATGAGGTCTCCCCTGGGCCTCAGTCACTGTGCTTCCTCCAATTGCTTTTAAACACTGATGAAAGCATACTAATTGTGGCAATCTGCTATGTTACCTTATTTAGTACATTGCCTTTAAGGTACATAAATGGGTGTATCAGCCGCTGAAGGAATCTAATCTTTGAAATAAATCACCCTGTGTGTGTTCATCTTTGGTAATGGGAGATCTAGATACAGTTGTTCTGTAATATCTATGCTAATAATTTAATAAACCTTGTATATTGACAGTTAAAGCGTTTCAAAGCTATTACAATGAATACTTTGCATTAGTATATAGTCTCCTTCCCAGTAATTTAGCAACAAGTTTCTCCTGTTGGTTTATCAGCATATTTTGATCTGCATGAGGCCATTTAGCTTTTCTGCTCTGACAGCTCTATGACAACACACCCCCTCACTTAGCATTTCCCAATCCAGCTTGAGAGAGTCGAGTGGCAGAAGCTGCATTTCTTTCTCTCAAACAAAATTTCTATCAACAACCAGAATTACATGAAAAAAAGTGTGCTTACCAGATTGTCCTTGCAAAGGTTCTGGGTATAATTACTATTACCCTGAAATTATTTTGCAAAACAAAGTTCCATATATCAATATGAAAAGGACTGAAACACACATTGTGTGATACATGCAAAAGGAAACAAAAAAAATCCCAGTGTTTTATGACCTAATTGTAGAGATTATGTGTATTTCTTGGATGTTGCAGGCAAAAAGATTCTCACTCGTCTCCTAGCAGCCATAGCCAGTACAGTTTCTCAGAATCTTCTTGATTTCTATAGAAATATACATAGCTTAAAGCTAAACTTGAAGTCAGAACTGCTACACAAATGCAGTATCTAAATTCAGTGCAAGGAAGGAAATTAGATGTTTTCTTTTGTATTTTTCAAGCTTTCTCTGTAATGTTCTATTTCTTTTCTTGCTTTTGTTACATCCTTGTTTCCTTGGTTATCTGTTGATCGTATTAATCACAGTCGTTTTTAAATGTGTTTGTTGTTCGCTTCTTTCCTATATCCACAGCCTGATTTTGTCTCCATGGATTTTTGCAGGCAAGCCATTGCCAAACTCATTCTCAGTCCGTTCAGGGGAAATCTCTTTTGTTGTTTTTTCAAATGTCAATCCTTCAAAAGACTTCTGCATTCTCTGATGGATTTCTCAAGCATTCACTTAACAAGAGAATTTTATCAAATAAGTGATACCCACACATAAAACTATATTTTCTTCTTCAAGATAGAACTTTCAGTATACTGTATAGACTTTCAGTATTGAAATTATCAAAAACCATTTTTTCCAGTCTGTAGAACAAAGAAATACCAACATGAGCCACAGGAAAAAAAGAAAAAAAAAAAAAGGAAAAAGAAAAAAAAAAGTGTTCAAAGTTGTATGTGCTTTTAAATTATCACAGAATTATAGAATAGTTTCTGTTGGCAGGGATCCATCTTGTCCAACTCCCCTGCCATGAACAGGGACACCTACAGCTCAGTCAGGGTGCTCAGAGACACATGCAGACTGACCTTGGATATCTCCAGCAACAGAGCATCCACCACCTCTCCGGGCAACCTGTGCCACTGCCTTCCCTTACTGTAAAAAACTCTTATGTTCAATCTAAATCTCTTCTCTTTTAGTTTGAAACGATTTTCCCATGTCCTGTCACAACAGGCTCTGCTAAAGAGTCTGTCCTTTTCTTTCTTATAGCCCCCCTGTAGATACTGAAAGGGTCTGAAAGGATGTTGATTTCCAGAGAGAAAAATGAGGTCTATTTCTTTTATAGCCTGCTTGCTTGAAGTGAAAATGCCCCAGACACTGTCGTGAAGTTCTGCAAATAAAAATGACATATATCAGCAAATAACTACGTGTATTTATCATTGGCCACTATTCCACATAATTCGTCTTTTCTGCAATGGAAGACTAAAGGTTATTCATTTAATCAATAAATATTTCAAATTATTTTTTCTACTTACACTATCATAGCTTGGAATTCAAAATTATACTCAGTTATAATATCCCACCTTGCCTTCAGCTATTGCCTCTCCATTTGACAAGGTGACATTTCTACCAACTGTATTAAGATTCAGGTTTGAGCTGAGTGCACTCAGGAATATATATGCTGTGTTTTTTCACTTTTTGCCCCTGAAAAGTGTGTATTTTTTTCTCTTCAGATGTATTGTCACAGTTTAGTAGTGTTTTTGACACATCAATCTACATTAAAAAAAAAAAAAAGTTCTTCACTGGTTTGTTCCATTTGGAGTAAAAATGTGGATATCTAAGTACTGTATTTGATTTAGGAAACCATCCTTTGCTATTTTATGCTTTGCTATTCATGAGTGCCACAGTAGCCATACTAAGCTGGTCTCCAAACAATCTTGCATTTAAAACCAGTTCTGTATTATTTTATTCAAACATAGGAGATTTTTATATCCTATTAAGGATCCCCAAGGGTTTTAGAAATTAAGAAACATCACGCCTACATTAATATTTCCTGGTTCATGGCACAGCCTGAAGTCTGCATAAGAATCTCATTATAAATGAAATATTTGTAAGTATTTTCCAGTAAGCAGCTAATAAAGTAATTATTTTCGCTTTGCAACACCTAGTGGAGACTGGCCTTCCTTTTTTAGAAATCTTTTCAGCTGTGTTCACTGAAGTTAGAGACAAGATACTGTGATACTGTCCATGTTTATTCGTTCAAGAATTTTAGCTTATTTCAGTCAATTTGTTTGTATAACTTGACTGAAATGATTTCTACTCTATCTATATTCAGAAGGATAAAGCAGTGTAATTTATCTGGGGATTAACTGTGAGCTTAATGGAAATTCCTCTGAAAGGTAATGCCAGAGCACAGAATTCCTGCTTCTGCCAGAGTTTCCCTGTGGATGCTCTCCAGCCCCTCATCTAGTTGCTCTTGTCATAGCTCTGAAAAAAAGTGGTGGGGAGAAGGGTTTCAAATAGACCTCAAGGATATCAAGAGGGTAGACTTAGAGTAGATATTAGGAAGAAATTCTTTACTGTGAGGGTGATGAGACACTGGAACAGGTTGCCCAGTGAGGTTGTGGATGCCCCCTCCCTGGAAGCATTCAAGGCCAGGCTGGATGGAGCTTTGAGCAACTTGGTCTTGCGGGAGGTGTCCCTGCCTAGAGCAGGGGATTGGAACTAAGTGATCTTAAAGGTCCCTTCCAACCCAAACTGTTCCATTCCATTCCATTCCATTCCATTCCATTCCATTCC
>NW_024962262.1:42309768-42325842 GCF_019238085.1 Lagopus leucura
TCCATTCCATTCCATTCCATTCCATTCCATTCCATTCCATTCCATTCTGTCCCATTCCGTTCCGTTCCATTCCATTCCATTCCACTCCATTCCATTCCATTCCATTCTTTTTTGAGGTTATCTAGAGAGCTCTTCAAGGGACAGGCTACCTATAAATACGTAATATACTGGCTAATAACACACAACAGAATTTAACAAGTTTCCAACTCTGCACAGAAATACAAGATATCATAGGTCCTCTTCTGTTCTAAGACTACCCATCAGGTGTTTTTTAAAAGATATTTAGAATTGGTTAACATAAAGCCCCACGCCCTTTACAGACAAGTGAGATAGAATCAGAAAAGTGCCCATTGTTAAGGCTTCAGAGTAAAAAAGCAGCTTTATAATCCGGGTGTGCCCATCTCATACCTCTCTCCTTTCTGCTTTACTTTTATTTCTCATCATTTCTCCTCTGTCATTCCAGATCATCAGCAGTCTGGCCCTGTTAGCATTCTTCAGTCCAAAAGCAGTTACATACAAATTGTACCTCATACATAGAAATGGTGATTGAAAATTTGTTTTGAAAATACTTTAACTGGAATGAGAAAAAAAAAAAAAATCCCTCTATTTATCCACTGTTAAATTCTCCTTATCTTTAGTATAGGTAAAACAATGTAGCTAGTGGCACCTGGACCCCTTCTTATACCGATTGATCTATAGAGCTGGTAGCAGAGGGTCAGTTTCTTTGCCTCCATTTAGCAAAAGTCATATGGATTTTATGGCATTTTCATAAAATCAGAGTAAGATTGTTTTGAGGTTTATTGACCAACTTTGGAATTTACCTTCCTTTAAGGACCATTGAAAAAATGCTGGAAAATAAAATAGTTGTTAAAGTTGTTGGATTTTTCTTTCATCTTAACTTCTCTTAAAGACTTAAGAAATGGCCCACCTTATAATTCCTCTAAATGCAAGAACATTTTTTCTGCAAGATTGAAATAAACCAGGGAACCTCCAGTATCAGACCCAAACCAAGCAATGACTTTTACAGGTTTCAAAGAATAATTGTATTTGTTATACATAAGAATACACAGAACAGTACCTACTTGTGTTTTCTTCCTTTCTGTGTGCAGAATTGGTAAATGCTTGTGGGTTTCCCTTCAGGAAAGAATTGCTTCAGTGTTTCCATATTTTTAATCCGAAGGGTATAATTTATTTCTGCAACATGATTCCCCTAGAAGAAATGGAAAGCTTAACGTCAGTGAGAGCTTTTCCACAGCTCTTCAACTGATTGTTCATGCATCCAACGGGAAAAGCAGCACCTCCAAGGGGAGCAGGAGCTAAGATGAAAGCCCTCCAGTCTGTTTTCATGGCTTTACCAGTAGGTCAGAGTTCAGCTTTCCAGTAGCTGGTTGAACTTAGGACAAGGAACAGAAAAGTTTGTAAAACGTCCCATCATTTAACTGCAGTTAATGACAAAAATGTGCTATCACACCCGCAAGGCCTGTAACGAAGCTTCTGCAGTGTGTGTAAGCCTACATACAAGGCTACAAGCTGAGTCAGGATGCACACGAAACGTAACACTTTGTATGTAACTTCGAGTCTTTACTAGACTCAAATCGTATTTAATGAAGCAAACTTCAAAGAAAATTGAAGCTAGAGCTACCCTGGAATTTTTCAGTAAAACCTTTTTCCAGTAGGTGTTTTCGGAGGATAACCAAGAATCGTTTGTAGAATTACTTTACTCTTAAGTAGAATTGTTTGTTAAGGGCCCCAAGTGGGAGACTGCTCTATCTGCCTCTCTTGGTGCAATGTGAGGCCTTCAGTGCTGTTCTGGTGGCTCCACATCTCGACCAAGCAACGATGAAAGCTTTTGGGTTCTGATACGGGTTCCTAAAGAGCTGAGACTGATGTGAAAGCACAGATGGTTTGTGAGGTTGAAAAACAAAGGAATTGAAGGCGTTTCTGAATCTGCAAAGGCAGGACAAAATTGGAGGGAAAAAGGAGTAACCACACAGTGTGCACAGCATCAGTAGAAGTTTCAATGATTTACTGTTGTGAGTACATCAGAAAAGCAGATACACAGTTTTAGGTAATGTAGTGACAGAGAGAAATCTACCAAGATGTAAAGCTACCAAGGTCCTGGCAGATTTTTTTTTACATCTTCTGTGAACTGTTTGTACGGCTTATCTTCCTTCCCTTGCTGATGATTTGAAATACATAATACCAAAATGGATGGAGAACATCTTCATAGTACAGAATGTGGCTGAGAGTGAACCGCTAAGCTATGACAGCTCGCAGGGGTGTTGTCTGACCATTTCTGACATTAATTATTCTAAATGCGAAGTTTCAAGTAGTTCTGAGCTATGCTACCTAATATAAGTTCCATTCTTCCCCATATTTATGCTGCATACACATTTTCTGTGAATGCTGGTACTGTAACTAATGAAGCATGGCAGTGAGAGACGCATAGTCAGAGCTGAAATTGCTTTTGCTGATGACTTTGATTTACTATGGAATTATGTTGGAACCAGACTGACACAGTTGGAATGTTAAGTTTTAATTGTACAAGCAAAAAAAGCAGCAATCCCTTGCTGATGCTGCAAAAGTAAATGGACATATCTGAATATTTTTAAAGACCTCAAGGATTAAGCTAATTAATGAACTGATGAGGTTCTGCAGAACAGAATCTGTGAAGGCTGCTCTAATGGAAACAACAGCAACAACAAATCATTTCCTGCTCACATTCTTGGAAGTCTTGTATGAAGCCTTACGTATGCTGAACTTCTTTGATTATAGGGTCACAGATCTTTTCGTTGTCTACATCAAACAGAATATTCAATTTATATCAAACACTATTCTACCAAAAAGGACAGAACAAAATACATCTAACGGAGTTGCTTTGCTGCCTAAATTAATATTAAAAGGAAAAATGAGAAAATATCATTGCAGAAAATCAGCAGAGGTAGAAAGGCAATCAGAGCTGTCAGCTCATCTAGGAACAGCCCCAGAAGTAAACAAAGTCAAACTGGAGATCTTCAATGAGTTTCACTGCTTTTTGGATCAAGGTTCCCAGTTTATTCCTCTTAGCAGCGTTTTTTTCACGTGTTCGGATTGATCGGCCATCTTATTCTCAGCTCTCTGCACTTGGCTTCTCTGTACATAAAAATTCAAGGTCAGGAGATACCTGAACAGCATCTGTTGAAAGTTTCCTGCCAGATGTGAAAAGAGGCCATTTACTTCATTGAAAATTTATGATCCAGGAAACTCATCTAATTCTGTGCAATCTAATCTAATCTGTCAGATTTTGAGGCGGGACCCATTGCCTGAAATTCTTCTTGTGGCAACTCTGGAGGAATCAAGCAAAAATGACTACATCAAGCTTTTAAAGTAAACGGGTGCGTGTGATGTAGGAACATGAAAGTCTCTCACATGCTAATGGAAAGAAATAGCTATTTACAGGGAGCTCTTCTCTTGACATGCTTTGTTTGTCTACTTCAAGATTTTTGTCTACTTCATGTGATTCATCTGTTTTGGTCTACTGAATGTTAGAGGAGCCTTAGGTGACCAGCTCCGATGAGCTATCAACATAAAAATTGAAGACACAATAATTGTGAGCTAAATGTCTTTTTCTTTTCTAAGATGAGAAATAAAACACAACAGGAAATATCTACCACCTGGATTCCATAAAACTTGTAGTGGTGGCCATAAAAGGGGAGTTCTGGAAGGAAAAGGGGGGTTTGTTTCTGTAGTCAGACACCGAGACTGCTTATCTAGTTTGTGGCACACATAAATCTATTTGTTCTTCTGCCCAGAGGAGATTCAAAGTCGTGTTTTCTGCATCTGAATATAAACACGATATGCATTTCCTTTCAAAACTCTTCCTTTTCTTGAAGGCTCAAAACGCACCAGATAAAACATAAAAACTGATCTCTTACCTGACAGGAGAGAAGTTTCCATTATTCTGGCCCGCACTTTGAAAGTCTTTCATCTACTTACAAACTGCAAATTCAGAGTTCATTACCAAACCCCAAAGGTTGTGGAGGACTTTGGTTAAGGTCGGTGTAAACTTCCCTATTGTTGCTTCTTCGACATTGACAGCTGCATTGCAGAGAAAAGGCTTGCTATAACATCTACTTCCACCTACTGGCACATGAAGAATTCTTCTATACAGAATGTTTGTATGCTTTATCTCTCATTATTTTGGCAGGGATGTTTAAAAGACTGAAACATCTTCCTGCAGCTAAAAGCTTTGTTTGTATCATGCCACTGCTTCTACTTTCAAGCAGTGCTCTATATTGTTTATCTCACTCAGAAGCCTTGAATTTAACATGTGACACAGCATTACGTACATTACGATTTTCTCCTTTAACTACAGAATCACAGAATCATTTGAATAGGGACCCTTAAAGGCCATCTAGTCCAACCCCTCTGCCATGAACAGGGACACCTACAGTTCAATCAGGGTGCTCAGAGCCTCGTCCTGCCTGACCTCAGATGTCCACCACCTCTCATTTTAAACTTTCTTGCTATTAAAGAGCTATTCGCTTTGATTTTCCATACATTTAATATTACAGAATACAATTTCAGAAGTAAGATTTTATGCCAAATGCTCTTCTTGAAAGTTCAGGGTACAAATTGTACATAATCTGAGAAAGAATCAGCATTGGTTAGCTTTCTTAATTTCCTCATTCTAAAATTGGCAATGTAAAAATAACATCAGAGTAGATATATTTAAGGTGGGGAAAAGCTAAACAGAATGAGAGAGTATTCCAGCCCAAACAGAAATGGTTCCAGAGACATACACTCAAGGTGGGAATAGAAGTGCTGAGTTCCTGTAGTACCAAGATCTGAGGAATTTGAGTTTAGTTTAGTCATAGATTTTCCTCACATAAATCCATGAACAGCTTCCAGGCCACTCAAGGTCACAGAATGCATACATTAAAACATGGCTTTACATGAAGGAACAGGAGGAGGATAACCAGACTGCACATTTTCGCATATTTCTTATTTCCAATTATAGCTGGGAAGGAGAACATCATAGATTAAAGGTTTATTGTGATTAACTTCTCGTATGGAGTGAGAAATTACAAAAACAGTCAATTGTTTGCTATGGTGTGGGAATTTTTGGAGGTGTATTTTTCCAAAATTGCTTTACATTGATTCGAGGCCACTGTTGAACGAGATGATGACCCCTTAGATATTGAAACCTGCATAAGAGACATAAAAGAATGAACAAAATAAAAGGTCAGTTACTGCAGATAAATGTTCACATGTTAACTCCTACTCTGATTATCTTGAATATCTTTATGATGAAAATAAATGGGCTTGACAAAATATGTTGAAAATGTTACCTCTATTCAAGTATCATGGGAAATGCCAGAAAATAACATAATTAGGCATCATGATCACAAATCAAGTGTATTATAAACAAGACCAAAATAAGCAGTTTCAGGTGAAAGGTTTGGTTACTAACATGCCACAGAAGCAATTACAACTAATTTTTGTGTAAGAAGCAAAATGCACCCTTGATATAAAATCACAATAAAACATAAAGGTGTCCATCCATTAGAAACGGATACAAAATGTGCTAGCAGGAGAGGTGAACCAGTAGTGTATTCTAAACTCTCCAGGAAGTTCATAATAATTATTCAGGCAAAAATAACCACCAAGAAGTAACTTCTGAGTAGATCTATTTAAGGATAATACTGCAAAGGGGAATGCTTACTTTCAAAGGCAGAAAGTGGTCCTTTACTGTAAGACTGCAATGCATGGCTTTATGCTTTCTTAGTGTCACAGAGTTGACCAGATCAATCTATGTCCGTGACAGGGGCGACAGGCCTCTGTCCTCCCCCCCCCACCCCAGTCCCACAAAAAATGGGAAGGAAGGAAGGGAGGAAAAGAGCAGCGGCAACAATCTATGGAGGAAAACTTATTTTACTATAATATTGGAATACAAGATAACACAATAGATACAATTTAATTGCAATTGAGATTAATAAATCAGACAAGATGAGAGAGAGAGAGTTCCTGGGACCGAGTCAAACCTGAAAAGCTTGGAACGGCCAGGAAAGCACCTCCAGCACCCACTGCAAGGCAGCAAGAGAGCGCCCCCCCACCCGGAAGGGCCAGATCCCGTGACTGCTGTAATGTACAGGGATAGGTACTTGGAACTGGGGCAGTGACACTTTAATGCCCCGTACACTACATGATGTGGAATACTGAAACCCCCCAAAAAAACAAAAACAGAAAAACATAGAACCATGACACTTAGACATGCAGCATTTACCTATACTTTCATGACAATAAGTGAGCTTTTCTGTCAGTGAATCTCCATTAATTATAACTGAAGATCATACTGTGAAATCTCGCTTGGAAACCTACAGAAAGTCACCCAAATTTCTCTCCTCCAGGTAGGTTCTAGCCAGGATGGTTCACTGGGTCTCTTTCCAAATCCTTACTGAAACTGGTTCCAGTTTTATTTCTGTGATGTTTTGAAATCTTCTAAATGTCAGCTAAATTCATCGAGGTCTGTTTTCTCAATTTACCTAACAATCACCATTAACATATTATTCTTTCCCTTTCTGCTAGCAGCATTTGTTAATTGAAAGAAAAGTACATGAATGGCTGTAAATGCAAGAATAATCTCCATCCTTCTTTTCCTTCTTTTTTTTTTTTTTTTTTTAAACCTTTAAATATCTCTTTTTGCAGCAGTTATAGTAACCTGGATTTCCAAATCGTGATTAGCAGCAGCACTGCAGGTGGTATGTAGCATAATGTCAGACTAACACCTAAGTTCAGATACAAAGGAAGACCCAAAAGTATGATGTATTCAGGTACATTTAGCCATATAGCCCTTGTCTCACCAATCAATTTTCGCGTGTGGCATCATTGAAATTAATGAGATCTCTAACAAATACACATTTAGTTTCTACTTAGATCTAAGTTAATTTTGAGTTTTAGGGGATAAGTAATCTAAATGTATGACTGGAAGACTGATTTGGTCGACAGGCTTTGCAAGTACCTTAAAGCTTTCTTAGTATGCATGAGTGCTCACATCTGCAGGATGTGGGTGCACGAGCAAGTGGAGCTGGAGGCTCTAAGTGTTTATGCCTCATCAAGATGTGCTGTGTGAAATGATGCTTGCTGCCAGTTTTTCCATCTGTGCTCATTACTTTATACGGCTGTTCTGTGGCCGTTTCTGAATGCAGATCCCTGTCTTTAAAACACCTGATTGTGTACTTTAACTTGGCAAACAGACTTATTTCCACTGAATGGTATAAAACTGGAATAAATGAAAACTTAAGAGAAAGATTTAAAACTGGTTATAGTTACGATCTCCTTTACACGACAAGCTTTATTTTGACCCGTAAGTCAAGAAAGTGTCCTTTTGCTCCATTCATGGTTACCTGCTAGAAGAGCACACAAAACTGTTCTACATGGAAATAATGCGTTTGTGCACTATGCTGTTAATAGTGCATATTTTGAAATGTAAGGAAGGTAGTTAAGAAATACACAGGCAGAATAGTACAACACTAATAATGTGATGCTGGCACAAGAACTAGATTGAATTGAAGTGCAGTCAAAATAGCAAGAGGTAAGCATTACCACATGTGTGTACCATTTATACACAGTGAATAGCTTTGGAAGTTCAAAGATGCATTTGCCAATAACTTCAATCAAATCTTTCTATGTAGTGCTTGCCACGATAACATTCAGAATTGCGCTAGGCAGCTTATTATCCCATGGCTTCTTCATAGAAACTGTACTACTAACAGAATGGATGATATTGAAGATTCGACTTCTCAAAGGAAAATTGCAGGATGAGAATGCTGCTTAGGAGGACATCAATAGCATTATGGGAAGATGACTACATTGATCACACAGAGGAATTACACCACAGTGAAATCTTCGGCACACACAAATTGTCTTTATTTTGTATCTATCCTCACTGTGAAGTCAGTAGAGTTCTTAACAGAAATACACCATTGTACTGTAAATGCTGTGGAAATAAAGAGGAATACTTATCTGCTGTTAATCAAAGATACTTTGGGATACAACAGATAATAGGCGATGAACTGATTAAATATCACAGGGGGAAATATTTCACACATCACCTCAGAATGTATTTTCGAGACAGAAGAATATGCTATGTTAAAAAGTACTTTTCCCCCAGTTACAGCATTCATTTTCTATTTCTAAAGACATTCTGTTGGGCTATCTGTACTTCTGCCTGAACATTTTGGAAAAGATGTCACCATCAAATTCTTATATAGAAAGGGTTATTTCAGATTTGCAGTGGGTAACATCTAACAGATTGCAATAGGTTAATCATAAGCATTCATAATGATATGGTGTATTTTTATCCCACTAGTTATATTTCCTATTACAATAAAATCTCCTCACTGGAAGACCCTTGTGGATACACAGCCATCCTATTTAAGTGCTTGCCCTGATTAAGATCATTTCAAAGACCATACAGACATATATTGATGCAGTATTATTCCCTACTTTCCATCCATCTTTTTGCAGCGATTGCAGTGTAGAAATTATGAAAGGCAGAATCTTTAAAATCTGCACTAATCTAAAAAGTAGCTAAGTATCATTTCACTCTCTCGTTCGTACCCAAACGCAGCTCCACAGAATCTCTGTTACATTTTCATGGCTGATCAAGGTTTTTTAGTTTACTGTTGACGATAATTGCATTGTTACAGAGCAGTACTAATGGGAGTGTCACTGAAACAGAGAGGCGAGCAAGAGTGCAAACAGCTGAGAAACAAAGGAAGGAGAAAAACAGAACTCCTAAATTCTATCTCTCTTTTAATAACAGAATAGGATTTCAGCTTGGCAAGTAACGTAGATCAAGGGAAGTTGTACTACCCAGGATGAAACAGACCGTCAGGCTCAGCAGAGGCCATCAGGAATGACAGGGCTGGAGCGTGCCCTGTTAGCAGAGGCTGGGCCACAGGAGCTCATCCAGCTGGGACAGAAATGGCTCAGGGCACATCACAGCCACCCTATAGGCTGACAGGGGACAGCCAGGCCCTTCACAACCACATGTGGCAGGTGGAGGACAGATAACAGCAGTAAGCTAAAATAGGAGAGGCTTGGTCATACAAGGATAAATGTTTTTTACCAGGGCAACAGGCTCCAGCCTGTGGGATAGGCTGCCAGAGAGGTTGTGCACTCTCTGAATTTGAAAGTTTTCAATGTCTGACTAGTTAAAGCCCTGAGCATTCTGGTCTGGACTCACAGCTGGGCCTGGGGTGACAAGAGCCAAGAGGACCTCTGTGCAGTGATCCAAAGACTTTGTAATGAGGGCAATCTGTAATTGTGCTCCAATAATACAGGAGTAAGTTTCTTTTATGGCCCTATAAAACAGAGATGCATAGACTTCACCACACTAACAGAAGATGACCAGACAGTCTTACTGGCTCCAGGATTGAGTCCAGAGAGTGGTGGTCAATGGTTCAGCGTTTGGATGGAGATCAGTGACGAGCAGTGTCCCGCAGGGATCTGTGCTGGGGTTGATGCTCTGTAATATCTTATCAGTGACATCAACAGAGGGGTCAAGTGCACCCTCTGCAAGTTTGTTGATGACACCGAACTGTAAGATGCAGTTGACACAGTAGGTATTGAGGTATTGGTGGATGGGAGGATGGACATGATCCAGCAATGTGCCCTCACAGCCCAAAAAGCCAACCGTATCCTGGGCTGCATCAAAAGAAGCGTGGTCAGAAGGTCAAGGGAGGTGATCCTGCCCCTCTATTCTGCACTGGTGAGGCCTCACCTGGACTACCGCATCTAGATGTAGAGTCCTCAGTACATAGACATAGACCTGTTGGAGCACGTCCACAGAAGGACCACAAAAGTGACCCAAGGGATGGAACCTCTTCTATGAGGACTGGCTGAGAGAGCTGGGGCTGTTCAGATTGGAGAAGGCTGCGAGGTGACCTGACAGTGGTCTTTCAATATCTGAAGGGGAGATACAAGGAAAGAAGGGGACAGACTCTTTAGCAGGGTCTATGGTGATAGAACAAAGGGAAATGGCTTCAAGCTCACAGACATCTGTGGCACAGCAGCTCTTTGGGCAGGGCAGTGCCTATGTCCCACAGAGGAGCCATTAGATCTCACACTGGGAAGAATCAGCACACAGATCTCAGTTAACCTAACGTCTCTTCCAAATGGAGTCACTGAAAACATGCTAACAAGATCAAGCCATTCACAGCTATTTTCCTATAGCTGCAGCTATTTTCCAAAAAAAAGCATAGCAACTATAGGACTCACCTTTTCCATATATCCTGACAACACTGAGAAGACTGATAAACATTTATCTTGGAAATTTGCCTGACGTCTGAAGTAATGGCTTTAGACTTGACTTGTTGGGGCACGAGGAAGAAGAAAGAGAGAAAAGCTTGAGATTTCCAAAAGGAGAAGAGTTCTATAAACTAGTGATTGAAGCACCACTGATGACAGGGGAAGGAGGGATTGTTAATCTCTCAGCTCTTGTGATTACTTTTAAGGATCAACTGGTAAGTGTAGAATGAATAAACAGCTCTAGGCCACCTCCAGCTCAACGTCCAAATGATACTGGAAATTGCCCAGATTTTGAATTTTGTTTCCACTACCAAGATAGCACTTGCAAGGTGAGCATTGTGCCATGCGTTCTAACTCCTTCACCGAGCCTGCATTTTGTACCCTGAATTTTAAAGCTTTTGGGGTCAGCTCAGTATTACAAGCCCCAAGAGACTACGATGGCCCATTTTCAGCTGTATGAATTAAAATACATCTCACAACCACTATGTTAAGAGAACTTTGAAGTTACAAAGTCAAGGACTGAAAAGATTAGGATAATGTTCTGTAACCTTAGTCCCCTTGTGAATGCACCTTAGGATACTCTCCTTAATTGCATCTGCATCTACCATCTCCATCCCTATTGGTTTTTTTGTTTTTTTTTTTAACCTCCATTAGGCTGTCCTGTGCCAGTTCTCTGACTTCACTTCTCATCCAAAAATGTCTTGCTCCACTTAGCACTGCAATTCTCTCCCCTGTTGCACTTCCCCACTCCCAGGCCTCCTGTGGGTTGCTTGTCCTCTGGGTTTTAGGATCCTATTCTCCACACAACAGGGAAGCAAAGCAGTCCTTCTACTTTGCTTG
Organism: Lagopus leucura; assembly: GCF_019238085.1. NCBI lineage: Eukaryota > Metazoa > Chordata > Aves > Galliformes > Phasianidae > Lagopus > Lagopus leucura. The sequence goes on from NW_024962262.1 coordinate 42,320,902, forward strand.
GGATAGGAGTAGGTGGTGGGGGTTTTCAGAAGAGATTTCCACCACCCAGATCTTTAACCTTCTTTCCTGAAGGAAAGAGAGTGTGGACTCACATGTATCAGGCTCAGGTACCTCTGCTCAGGTACAGCTGCATCTCTTTACTTGTTTTAACCAAATTCCACAAAGGGGTAGAAGCCTCAAGTGGATCATGCTTCTACAAGTCTCATAAAAGCCCTTATAGAGGAGAAAGATCTTAATGCAGATAAGGGGAAAAAGGCTCAGTGCTCACTTAACACTTAGTAGAAGTTGGAGAACCCGTCCACAGTAGAAATCTGTCACACATCATTTCAACAGCCCTATTGCTCACAGAGCAATGTATTTAACTTGGACAAAGCAACTCATTTTCCTCTTCTCTCATTCTTGGAATCAATACCCGGCCTGGAACAGACCATCACTATGGAAAATTTCAGCCTAGATGGTTAGGGTTTGGCAACTTTATAAACAACTCAGAACAGGGACTTAATAATAATAGGCTGCACTAATGTTCCACCTGGAATTATCCATTACGTTCCCAAGTGAGAAACCACAGAATGTTTCCTTCAAACATAGGAAAAGTGATTGTATCCAGACAGTTTAGGATTTGAGCTGAATCCAGTATTAAGGTAGTGTTTGTAGGTGAGCACTGATTGGAAGAGGATCTGAAAACCACTCACAGTGCAGGGAGGGAATGGGCTAGCCAAAAAGTTGCTGGCAGAAGTCCCCCATATTCCACCCAGTAATGACACGAGTGCTATTTCTATTTTAATGGCATATGTTCCAAGGTTGGTTTAGTGCAATAATTATATATGATTGTAACCAAGATTGCAATGAATAATACTTGACAGAAATAGAGGAGGGACCAATTCCTTCCTTGTGGAAAGCTAAATTTGTGTAGCTCTCAGTAAAAGCAAGATGACCACGGATTTCTCAGTCTGACCTGATTATCCACTACTTCAGATAGATCATGGATATATTTCAAAACTGTGACTTCTCACAGAGTCTGAATTGTGTTAGATTAGCAAAATTTGATCTTCTGCTTCAGATTTCTGTGTATCGTTATGGCACCAACCTTTTAAAATTTTGTGGGCTGTCTTTATTCTCTTTTTCAGTAAAAAAATTTCAGTGTTATTGATGCAAGATTTCGTGCCATACGCTGTTAATCTTCTGCACATGTACTTCTACTCATTGCAGTTACCTTTCAGTCATCATTACTTTTGTCTTCGTGGTTGCTATGATCCACTCACTGAAATACATAGAATCACAGAATCCTTAAGGTTGGAAAAGACCACTAAGACCATCTAGTCCAACCATCAGCCCAGCACCACCATGCCCATTAACCATGTCCCTCAGGGCTACATCTACCCTTTTCCATTCCTTACAAGACAGGTTGCATTGCTCTAAGTGTAACTTATTGGCCAGGATAAATGTACTTGTGCCAGGTCAGCAAAAAGTGGGAGAGGAGGATGTAAGGCTGAGCCCTGCTGGTAGCTGCCGCAGGAGTGGAGGGTCTGTTAAGGATGAGTGGCACTAATGCAAGTGTCTTCAAGTGAACGGAGAAAAGCTGAACTACTCCAGATCATAGGACACAAGAATAAACGCCTTCATCCCTGTACACACAGGTGTCTTAAAACAATGTCTTCATCATCGTCTGTGCTTGAGAAAGTCCTATATACTCACAGAACAGCACCAGCAGGGGTGAGTGGTCTTACACTCCTTGTGCCATTGCAGATTCCAGGGTACCCCGTCATCCTGGCCAGCTGTTCGTTATACCTTTTCCTGCAACTGAATGCCCCTCAGAACTTCTCTAGGAGTCCAGTTCCACAGTGTCACCGTCCTTAACATATTCTGCTCTGTGCTCTTTTCTTGCCAGTTACACTAGAGTTCATTTTGTGTGACTAGAAGGTGAAGAACTGAACACAAATCCTTTTTATAGAAACTTTCTATGCCTAAAGTTTTTTTTTTTTTCCCCCAATATTGTTTGAATTGAATTCCTTCAAATTTACTTTGATTGCTTCTTCAAAGCTATTTATCACTGCCAGTGACCTCTTCAATACTTCTCCCAATGTCTCTGCAGCTTCCTCACAAAAGAACAGTATCTTGAACATCTCCTTGCTAGTGGGCACAGTCCACAGGGACACAGCATGTATTCTTAGTGCTTAGATTTGGCAGTGACAGCACTACCCGCTCTTATCTACAGAGGGTTTTCTCTATCAATACAATATTGATCCCAGAGCTGAACCTGCTGGAACAACACCAGTGTCCCTGTGGCTGTAGAACAACCTTTATATTTTTTAGTTTCCTATTCCTGCTGCTCCCCTGGCATAGGACTACATGGGGGGTCTGGCACAGAGCAGTGCAGGGAACTCAGACCAACAGCAGGATCCAAGGTGGGGTGATGGTAAGCCCATGTCTGCAGTGAGCCAGCTGATACTGGACAGCAAGGAGCTCTGTTTGGTGAAGATACAATAAACATGTATTTTCTAGAACGTGGATTTTTTCCCCTCATCTTCCCAGCATGTAAACAGAGGTATAAGCTTGTATTCTTACTGGTTGTAAATTATTTTAGAGAGCTTTTATCCTGCTTCTAAGGAAGAGCTGGGGAAAGGAGAAAATCTGTATCTTGTGGCTGTCAATGAAATCTGTCTCCTGGGCTTAGCACAGTTTTACAGATCCCTTTCTCATTGAGAAGTAGGTGTCACATTGAGCGATGGTGGCAGGATGGAGATCTTCCTTACAAGAACACACAGAACACCCAGTGCTAATGCTGTTTCTCTCACACAGCACTGCAATTTCATGAAAGATGACTGTGGATTATGTTCGGGATGTGTCCTTTTAACATGCGTCTAGGAAGTTAAAACTAGGTCTCATTAAGCAGTTTTACCAGTTTTAATGCATTCCTGTAGTTCCAAGTGGGACTGTCACACTTTTCTTAAGTATTTTGTCCTAATGATTGCTTCATTCCTGCTACTAAGAATAATTGACTTTAAAACTGTAGAGAGGATGAAGTATCAGTTTAAATAGCCATATTCCCTCATCCATCAGAATGCCATCAGAGCTGTGCTATCTGTTGCTGTGGGCATGTCTGAATAAAACAGGAGTCTCTACCTCTCTAGCACAGACAGATAACTTTCTGCTTTGTATTAAAGTAACCTTAATAACTATGCATCTATCTTGCTTTCTGCAGAGTTCAGAGTCTGTTCCACCCACGTGAAAAAACATAAGCCAAGAAAGCTTTCACAAATAAGGGCTGTCTAAGAAAGGCTGATTAATTTGGGTAGAGCACTGCATAGGAACACACATTTTGTTGAGAAGCAACTGAGTGCAGCAGCCCATGGTGCTGCCTTGTGAAATGGGGTTGCATCGCAAAAGGCAGAGAGGACACATCTGTATGTGCTCAACCTTTTCCAGACTAAATATCTACTTGCTTTCTGTATAGAATCACAGAATTGCTCAGGTTGGAAGAGACCTTAAAGATTGTGGAGTCCAACCACAAGCTAACCATCCTACCCTAACTCTAACAACCTTCTGCTAAATCATGTCCCTGAGCACCACATCCAAACGGTTTTTAAACACATCCAGGGATGGTGACTCCACCACCTCCCTGGTATTTTTCATTAAGCACCACATCATACCTACACTACCAATAATGTACTGCAGAGATTTTCAGTCACCAGTCACTGATCTGCCTCTACACATATACCCAGAAAAGAAAACTTCAGTAGGTTTCCGTTTGCTATTGGAAAGATCTACGTAAAATTGATACAGACTGAGAAACTGTAAAAGATTTAAGTCATTGTAGCATGTTCTTGTTGGATTTCTCGTTCTTTTCTGTTTGCAAGGTATTCTTTAAATCTTCTCTGACAATCTATGTTTATTATTATTTCATGTCTCCAACATTCACAACACAACACATGCTTGCTTTGTCTCCCTCTGCAGTTGGATTTGAATAACTGTGTGCAAGCACTGCTATTTGTCAGTATAGTTCCTACCCTTGAAATAAATAGGGTGCTGTGTACTTAATTTCATTCATTAGTATCATTTGCGCCATCGCAGACACAAGACCTGGATGCAATTTCACAGACACCACAGAATTCCAGTGGCAAAAGCTGAAAGAAGAGCAAGTTGGTGAAGCCCGGCTGAAGTGCCTTTATACCAACGCACGCAGCCTGAGTAACAAGCAGGAGGAACCGGAAACTGTGATGCACTTGGGAAGTTATGACCTTGTTGCTATCACAGAAACATGGTGGGATGACTCCCACAATTGGGATACTGCCATCGACGGCTATAGACTCTTTAGGAGAGATAGGCGAGGTAGGAGGGGTGGGGGAGTTGCTCTCTATGTCAGAGATTGGATAAACTGTGAGGAGCTCCCTACAAGAAGCAGTCAGGAACAGGTTGAGAGCCTGTGGGTTAGGATTAGAGATGGGACAAATATAGGTCAGCTGGTGTTAGGGGTATACTACAGACCACCTGATCAAGGGGAGGCTGTTGACGAGGCTTTCTTGCTCCAGATGCGTGAGATGTCTGGCTCACGGGCTCTTGTCCTGGTGGGGGATTTCAACCATCCGGACATCTGCTGGGAAAACCACACAGCGAGCTGCAAGAGCTCCAGAAGGCTCTTGGAATCCATTGATGATAGCTTTCTGGTTCAGGTATTGGACAGACCGACCAGAGGTGAAGCGTTGCTGGACCTGCTGCTCACCAACGCCGAGGAGATCATCAAAGGCGTCAAGGTCGGAGGCTGCCTGGGCTCCAGCGACCACACCCTGGTTGAGTTTGTGATCTCAAGCGATGTGGGCCTGGCAAAGAGCAGGACCAGGACACTGAACTTCAGAAGAGCAGACTTCAAGCTACTCAATGGATTGCTGGCCAAGATCCCCTGGCGCGCTGCCCTCAAAGATAAGGATGTTGAGGAGAGCTGGC